>NC_092063.1:21840250-21930250 GCF_039877785.1 Chaetodon trifascialis
GGGGCACTTAAATCACTGCATGCTAGAACTGTACCTTAAAGATTCTACTTTCATCCAGAAAAATAATAGCTACTACTAGTTTCTATGAAACACTCACCTGTTCACCTTTATAATTCCTTCCTAATCCTGGGAAACACAGCACTCTGTCTCACCCCCAAGTTTTGTCTAGTCTCGTAAAAGGTATGAATAACTCAGTGAATACAGTCTATATGAGGTGGTGGCACATTCTTCCTTTCCTTCTCTCCCGGCCAATCAGAGTATGACCGTGCACCAGCTTGTGTGTTATTAACAATTTTGTCCATCTCTCATGTGAGAATGGTCCAGCTGTGACGAAATGTACTGAGTAGATAAATCGAGGTTATGTGATGTTATGATGCGTGATTGATGGTTTCTAAATACACTTCAGTTATGTCTGGAAGGTGCAGATGAATGATTACAGCACAGTCATCACAGTTTTACAGAGCAGAGATGATGGTGACACTTGAGATACTGGTGGATTTTATTTGTATGCTAGTTTCTTGGTAATTGTATATAATGTAAATCTGCCTTGAGAGCAAACCTTGGTTTTTCTAAATTTTGTAGGTCACATAAACACTCATTGAAATGAAGAACACTTTATTAGACTACTGAGTGACTGAGAAGACAACTTTCATGTATCAAGGCTTCCCCCTGCAGGTTAAAGAAAGAGATTTCAGCTTGTATTAATTATTAAGATTAAGATATTAAATGTGGAATTTTAATTCCAAGAATTTTAACCCATATGCTTAAATACTGGATCGAAAACAAATTAACGTTAATATTTACCATATCCTCTATGAAGATGTGGGTAGCATGGATAAAATTTTCCATATGTGGGTGGCTGTAGCTCAAGTAGTGTCGGTCCATAGCTGTAGATAAAGTTAGTTAGTGGGTAAATTCCCAGTTCCTACTGTTCACATGTGGAACTGTCCTTGAGCAAGAGCATTTTCTCAAGATTCAGTTTGAGAAACCATAGTTAAAAAAATTTTTGGGCTGGGAACAAAAGACCTGTCAAATTAAGGTTCATCACATCCAATAGTACCATAAAGCAGGCCTGCTCATTGATCTGCAGGATTGCCTGGAATGTCAACCAGGATTGATGTTTAAACAGTGTAGTTACAGGTAGACAAATGTCATACTACCTGACAGCAACCCTTAAGAAACAGCCTAAAAAAATATGCATAGACTCTCTTAGACCTGACCATCATTTCTACACATAATATTGTGATATTGTGTTGACAATGATTTCTCGCAGCTTAGCATGAAAGCAGTTGCAACCAGTTAAAGAGCTGACAGTTAAATTACTAGTTGGGGTAGCTCCGATTTTTAAATCAATTTGCTCATCAACGATTAGGTTAAAAGGTTTGTGCATTCACGTTGAACTTGGATTTGTCATCATCACAAAATTTACACAAGCTGTCCAGTGAAGTAAAGTTTGAAACAACAGGTTGCATAAATGTTGACATTTTGTTTATAATCAGTGAGTGAACACAGAAATATGTCTGAAAGAAAAGACAAGATATTGGAGCCTTCTAGTTGTTATTATTTTAGCCTCCAGGTGATCTTTTAATACCAGTTTAGGAGCTTTTTCTTGAGAAAAATTCATCCAAACTGGATTGGGGTACCATACTATTACTGAGACTAATGGGGCTATTATATATTTTTTTTACATTTGTTGTTTAATTTAAAAACATCAATACATTTAGTGGACCTAGAGGGTCAATCCTTTTGGAGAACTGAACTGACTTTATGAGAGCCCTTGAACATCACACAATTCTCTCAGAGTTGAACACATCATTAATCAGATCATTAATCAAAAGCGTTTTTTGTTGAATTGTAAAGCAAACCAGTAGCTAGAATCAAGACAAACACTGCTTTGCTTTGCTTTCCATTTCAATTCTTTTCTCTCTCTCTTTTTTTTTTCATCTGACAGAGGACACTTTACGCCAAAAGGGTTCCCGATCTGGACCTGAAGAGAGTTTACCAGGAGCGCCTGAAGGCAGCATCACGTCTGATGCAGTGGCTTTACCAACACGGTAGGGGGCGTCAATATACGGATACTGTTTCCCGTTAGCCCATCAAGCTGCAAAATCCAAGCCTTGACATTGCGAAGATGGAGGCTGTTATGGTCTAGACCAGGAAACATAGAAAGCAGAAACTACGAGTTTCAGAGCCCTGTTATGACAACATTTCCAGTTTGTCCAGGTAAATGGAAAACTCCTTGTTTATATAGCAAGCGAGCAAACGTTAGCGTCTGTGCAAAGTTCAGTAGCTAGCACAAATGACAGCAGCTAATGTCAGCGAACGAGCTAACGCAGCGAACGTTAGCTAAGCTAGCTAGCAACGTCGGATCAACTACAACGTAGTTTGAGATAACTGATAAGTTAGCATAGAGAACCGCCTGTTTTCCTTAACGGCAGCTACTTGTCTTATCCAGAGAGACAGTCCTGTAACACAGAAGCCACCCAAAAGCTAACCTCAGCTGATGTCATCAGCAAGATTAGGAAGATGTTTTGATGTCACTGCTAGCTAACGCTAGCAAGCTAATCATTCTCAGAACCGTTTCCTGGTTGGGATTCCTTGGCTTGTGACCGACACAGGGTTTAGGATACGAATGGTTGGTATGTTTGATTCTATGACTTCGTTTAAGCTTACAAGGCAGAAAAGACAGCTAGTATAGTGTTTAGCTATCATATAGTATATAACGTGATGCAGCTTTGATACTTTTAGTTTCCTCTGGAAGGAGAGAACGTAACGTTAGCGACGACATAAAAAGAATTGGTCAGTTTGATCCTGTTCACTGTCATGCGGTATCAATTCACATTTGTTTCGCTGCGCATGTAGTGCACCAGTCGACAATAGTTTAAGTATAATTAAAAAAAAATTGTCGTTGCGGAAGTTATGCATTTTAATCCTATATTCGCCCTCCACCAAAATCGTTAGATATGTTAGTCGAGAGTAAACCAGTTAAACAAGTTAAAGTTGAGTGGATCTTTTTGAAGATCAAAACGATTATCAAAAAGAATCTAGTTCTGTAAAAGGTGTGTGTGTTTGCAGGGTTGCATATTGACAGCTTTGGCAGAAATATATGTACATCAAAAGGCCGAACTGTGTTGGGGCTGGACAAGTAGACAAGTAACCTATTCCTAATGTTCCCATCTTGCCATGTGAAGTTGACTCTTGGATTTGTGTGTCTGCAGGTGGAGGCAGGAGGTGTGAGTAGAGTGCACTAGACATCAGCAGCATGTACTCCGAGTGGCGATCGCTGCAGTTGGTGGTGCAGAGTGACCAGGGCCACCTCAGTGTGCTGCACACCTATCCCACCAGTGTGGGCACGGAGGTGGCAAATGCTGTGGTCAAGCCTCTTGGCACAGCTGTAAGCCCTGTCGCCACAGAGAACATCCTCAAGACAGACAAGGAGGTGAGAAAGAGGTCCACGTTGTTCTATCTTGCAGTGGTTGTAGTATGCAGAGCTTGTCAAATCATTTTAATGCTTTGGTAGTAAGCCAAGCTACAAGCTCCATCACCTCTGGAGAGCTTGTCAGCTGCAAAACTTCTTGCCATATGACTGTAAGAGGTTTGGCCTCATCGCTCTGTCATAACATGTAAATTAGACCACTGGTTACAAGATTAACTTTGAAAGGTTAAATTTGCTTCACAAATTGCACAAAATTTAATTAGAAACAGTCAAATAAACATGCATATTTCACTCTGTTGTGCGCTTAATACAAAAGAAAGTGGGCTGTAGCAGGGTTACAATTAGTGAAAACTCCTATTTTTACTCTTCATGATGATAGTTTGTTATGACGTTGCAGTTTTAGCTGTAATCAGCTTAAAGTCACAGCCTCACAATGGCATTATCTTAAATGTCAAATGTAAGGTGCACTGACTAGATGCCATTAACATATAAGAGGTAAGAATCAGAAATACAATGGCTCCTGCCCACTGCATTCAGAAGACACCTGTATTTTACATACAGATACTGTATCTGTGTCATTACTGTGACAATCATCGCAGCTGTGTTCAAAAGCAACTGCATTGCTAAGTGATCTATAGTGCTTTTTGTATCCCCTCCCTCACTTCATTATAGAGAACACTAACTTTTTTAAAAGTGGAAAACTTTACCCAATTAATGGCAAAGTAAAATACATGAGAAATATGTGCAAATGTATAAAATCAGGCTTGCACACCTACATGCAGACAGTTTCAGCTAATATCATTCCCATAATGCTTACCAGTTTCCCATTTCCTGCCATTAAAATCATGGCATAATGCTACCACTGCCATGCTTCACTGTAGGTGTGATAGTACATGTGTACACAGTGATTTGCCAGCTGTAATGCTTGACATTGAGGTTAAAGAGTTACATTTTTATTTCATGAGATCAGAGTCCTGTTTTCCCCTCTTGCTCTTAAAGTCCATTTATGTACCATCTGACAAAACCTAGTTGGGCTGTTATATGTTTTTTTACTCGGGAGCGTCTTTGGTTATTCTACTCTAGCACAGGCTTGACTAATGAAGTGCTACAGACATAGCTTCTCCTATCTCTGCAGGAGGCTTAGGCCTGAAGCAGAACACTCCATTTCACACCTCATGCAGTCGATACAGTTCCCCCTTCACTTCACCTTCCACGTTAATGAAAATGAACACAGTTTGGTTGCCTGCGTGTAAGTTGTATACATACTGTATATATGTTTATTTTGTCGTGTTTTTGTTCTGCATGGATTATGCAAGAAAAGTATCCTGTAAATGGCTATTTCTTGATTTTAAACCCTCTGAGGCACACACTGTATATAGTCAGTGATCAACAATATTAGTATATTTCATAGGGATGTCCTGAGTTCTGTAGGATCAGGACTACGTCTGATTCAAGTGGTGTTTGGTATCAGCTATAAAAAACCAGATCAGTTTCTAATCATTTTGTTTGTATGCTCTGCATACGCCACCTGTCAAAAAAAAAAGTCTCCCTTGTGGTGACATAAAGCACACACAGCTGTGAGCAAGTGAACCACAGAGCTCACAGCGAGCCAGGAGTTTCAATCAATGATATGACAGCATGCGTCCGGAAGGGATGTGAGAAGAGCTGTGTTGAGTTAAAAATATTTCAGCAATATTTCTCAGGTGCACCATGCATCAGAAGTGCTGCTGTGGCTTTGAACTTTTCTTCAGGATGAGGATAAAGCTTGGATAAACCCTCGTGCCACTACTGATCTGCTCTAGCTCTCCACTGTTTTATACAAAACACTGCAGGAAATTATACAGAATGTTGCAGGATACTGTCAACGTAGAGCTATTATGCAGACTTTTCATGAAGGCTGGTTTTGGATTACGTGTTTAGCTGTATATGAAGGACGAATACATGGAAATATAATTTTGGATTGGACTAATACTGAACATAAATGGATCAGGATCGTGGACAAGAAAACACTGTTCTTTGATGCATGTACGTTAATGTTTAAAAGTAACATTGACTGTAGAATAATGATCTGGTTTTCATTCATCATGTTCCTTTTGAATATCTGGTCTGTTTTTGATTCAGAAGGACACTTAAGAAACATGGTGGAGAGAGGAGTTTTACTGTTACTGCCTTCATCCTCTTACCCTAAACCTTTGGCTTTCCTTGTTATGAGACACTAAACTGCTTATGGTTACTCACATGACATCATGCTGACAGACAAAAAGGTACAGTACTGGATGAAAACAATGGCAGCATTTGCAGAATATGACTCTGTTGGAGTTATGTTTTTAGAGCTGTCATTCTCTCCGTGTCATGTGCAGTGGGACACATGACTCATCAGCAGCAATATGCTACATAGCAAAATGGTACAAAACAAACCAGGAACTCACAATTTAAAAACATTCACGCAGATTAATGAAAATGGTTCGGTTCCCAGGTCAAGTGGACCATGGAGGTGCTGTGTTATGGCCTCACCCTCCCCCTAGAGGGGGACACAGTCAAGCTGTGCGTGGATGTGTACACAGACTGGATGATGGCCCTGGTGTCGCCCAGGGACTCAATGCCTCAGCCTGTGGTCAAGGAGCCCAATATGTATGTCCAGACCATCCTCAAACATCTCTACAATGTCTTTGTACCAAGGTATGTCAGAAATGCTCACAGATGAGCTTTTATCTCCCATTGTATTTGTTTTTGCCTGCATTTGCTACTTGTCATCCTACATGAATCTCTCTGCTGATGTCACTTATAATGCCTCCTGTGTTTGCTCTGATTTCTTCTGTCTGGTTTCCTCCCAATCCCCTCATTGCAAACGCTCCTCATCTCCCTCCAGGCCTGACCAGCACAGTCTGAACCACATCAGGCTTTGCCAGCAAGTTCTGACTGCGGTCCAGAAATTGGCCCGCGAGTCTGTTTCCATGGTGAGGGAAACCTGGGAGGTGCTGCTGCTCTTCCTGCTTCGCATCAACGACACATTACTTGCCCCGCCCACGGTCGGAGGTATGCCTCGTCCTGCGCCACAGAACTCCTTGCTGTGTTTACTTAGTCATTAATGTTGATTACTAATATCAGTCATCCCGTAATGTTTTCTCCTCCGCCAGTTGGGGTGGCAGAGAAACTGGCAGAGAAATTGATGGCAGTGCTGTTTGAGGTGTGGCTACTGGCTTGTGCACGCTGCTTTCCCACTCCACCATATTGGAAGACAGCAAGGGAAATGCTGGCCAACTGGAGACACCACCCACCTGTTGTGGAGCAGTGGAGCAGAGTGGCCTGTGCCTTGACCTCCAGGTTAGAGAGGCATCAACTTCACGGGGCCTTGGGATTTAATACTGAAAGAAGTTTTGCTACGATGTTTGATAAGAGTTAAGATAGTTGGTCTCTTGGCTTGTCTAACCTGTTTAACTCCTGTGTGCACAGATGGGAGAGGCAAAGTTAAGCTCGACCTAAACAGTAGTGCCCTCTGAAGTTGGAAATATACTGGTGGTTGTAATAATGACTGTGTGTGATTATCCGTACGTCTTTGTTTCACTTCTTCAATCCAGGCTTTTGCGCTTTACCCATGGACCATCCTTCCCACCTTTCAAAGTTCCTGACGAAGATGCCAACCTGATTCCTTTAGAGATGGACAATGACTGTGTGGCACAGACGTGGTACCGCTTTCTCCACATGCTGAGGTATGTAAACCCTCATTTTCCTGGGTTCTAGCCTTAAAATGAGATGTTCTCTCCCCATTCAAGCTAACTCAGATGGCCACAGATGATTTTTGTCATGTGTTAGAGATGTGTTAGAAGTTGATCATGCCAACCTCTTACCATCAAGTCAAGTCAAAAAAATCAAACACTAATTCTATGGCTGGTGATTTTTAATATGATTTTGTCCACCTTCCTTCTTTTATTCATTCACTCATCCTTTCCCTCAGCATCCAAAGTTTGAATCAATGCGAGTCATGGAATCATCATGTTCTTCTTTCGTGTTTAGTCACATCATCCTGATACAGTTCTGCCATCATCTCACTGCTGACAGTATTAAATGTCAGAAAACTGATTCCATCCTTTCCAAGCAGAATCAGAAAGCAAGTATAGCCAAAAAAACTTCAGCAGTATCTGCAAGCTTTTTGCTTAATCCATGAAGTTGCGTCTTTCTGTTTGTTTCTAGCAACCCAGTGGATCTGAGCAACCCTGCAATAGTCAGCACCACTCCGAAGTTTCAGGAGCAGTTTCTCAACTCCAGCGGTATCCCTCATGAAGTGGTGCTGCATCCGTGTTTGAAACAGCTACCCCAGATCTTCTTCAGGGCCATGAGGGGTGTCAGCTGTCTCGTGGATGCCTTCTTAGGTAAGATGTTGCAGGGTTGAAATGATAAGTTGTGGGATGTTTCAGAAGGGCTGACTTGTTGTGAATGTTCACAACAAGTGAACAAGAGAATTTCAGAATGAAATGATGAAACATCGCAGTAAGTTCCCACATGTTGGATTTTACTGCCAAATTACTACATTTTAGCTTCATACATCTCAAATTTCAAGTTGTTCATTTTGAAACTGAATTAAAATCAAAGAATACCAATGGATTAAAAATTCTAAGACCAACCTGTATTACGTAGAAGGGGGTACACAGAAGTATAAAGTATTCCAATACAATTCCAAGAGTTCATTTCTTGTAACAAATGTACTCATTTCCAGTTGTTATTCAGGCACTACTCCTGAGTAAAGTCAAGATGGAGGATGTCAGTCAGCAATATCTGTTAAAACATTTGAATAGAAACATGTTGGTGTGTATTTTTCTCTTCACACTGTAGGTGTCTCTGTTGAAAAGAGAGATGTACGGGAGAGGGTGTTCTCTTTTTGCCCAGTGCTGCTTTCTCATGGTACAGACATCAGCTGATACGTCATATAATGAGATGGGCATATGATGGAGTCTGTTTATTGGTGGTGATGATATTAACAACTGGGATTAGTCTTGCTGTAGCAAAATGATATGTCCTGGACATTCAGACTCATTCAGATCGTCAACTAGGGGTATTGTGGGGGCACAAAAAGTCAATCAAGATGGATATCAATTATTGCTGATTCGTATCTAACCGTTGTCTTGCATGTCTATGAATGAACGTCGACTGATCAACTCACTCACTCTGAAGCCATGTTTCCTTCTCTCTCTCATAGTAGAAATGGGAAAATGGCTTCAAATGATTCTAGTCACCCAACCAAAGTTTTGTCCACTGGAAAAGTGGCGGGACAAAGATTTCTTTTTCTGCCTTGCTGACCCTAATCAGACATGTTCACTCCCCGTTATGGAGGGAAAAGCACAGATCCCCAGCTCATTTCACCTTCCTGTCTGCAGGAATATCACGTCCCAGAGCTGACAGCGCCCCGCCCACCCCAGTCAACAGAATGAGCATGTCTCCGCCCCCCTCCATCACCAACACCACGCCCCCTCACAGCCGCAAGCAACGGCATACAGTGGTGACCAAAACCACGAGCAAGAGTTCAACTGTAAGTAAGCACGCATTACATTAAACCATAAGAAAACCATAAGAAATAGTCAGGTCTGTATTTTTTATTGTTGTTGTGTGACGTCCGTGTGTATGTCACATCTGCCACTACTGGTTTTATTATGTGAACAAATCTCAAAACATCATTTTAACTCATCTTGTCTGTGTGATCTGTTAGTTGAACCAGCCATGTTGTCACAGCAGCCCAGCTAATATCTTCATTTATCCCTTCCCCGTCCTTCAGAGCAGCGGTAGTCAGCCAACCAAAGCATCCCAGCAGCAGCAGCAGCAGCAGCAACAAGCTTCGTCTTCTCCGACCCTTCTTTCCAGCCCCAACCAGAGCAGCTGGGAGTCCCGGCCCCTGCCGGCCCCAGCACGGCCGAAGGTCAACAGCATCCTCAACCTGTTTGGCCAGTGGCTTTTCGACGCTGCTCTGGTCCACTGTAAGCTCCACAGTGGCCTCAGCCGAGACCCCAGCATGACTGGTAAGAAGCGAGACGATGGCTAATAGCCTTTCCATTTATGCATGGGCAGGTGGGTGTTATGTTGCTGTTCATTAGTATGTGTTTTTGTGGAGTTTATCTGTGTTTTCAGTGTCCGTGTTATTTTTTTACCGTACGTCGTTGGGATATCCTTTCCTTTTTTCACCATTTTCTCTGAAACTTGTTTGTGCCTTTCTGTGTGTGGAGGGCTTGGTTAGAAGTGGCCTGGTATGAGATTTCCATTTGATTCTAATCCATTTACATCTATCAACTATTTAAACCTGGCTAAAATTGCATATAGACTATAACCACATGCTCAGGACTTCATACAGTCATCTTATTGGTAGAATCATCAGTTAGGAAGTCAGTGACAGCACATACAGGTCTTTGTATTTGAGAAGAAATTTGGCTCATCATTGGCTCTCCATTTATTGTTCTCTTTTTGGTGTAGTGTCCTGCACGTGTCTACCATGTCTGATTAATGTTAAAGAGTTGTATTGAGTCAACAGTCATGTATTGAGGAGAACAAAAATAAAACAACACAATTCATGCCTGATATGAATTGACCCCAAAATATTGGATCTGCTTTGATTTTGTGTCTCTCCACTATTTCTGTTATCTTGCAGCCTCTTTTATCCAAATTCTCCTTTCTTATAAATCTTGTAAGTAGGAACGGCAGCTTTTTTTCCTCACTTGATTTGCGTTTCTTGACAAATCTTCCTGCTTTTTAGTTGAGTTCCTCATGATCATCGCCATTATCGTCATTGTTTTCTGTTCCCACTGCTTGTCATATATAAAAGTTCACCAGCGTTCTCTCAGCGTTTCTCCAGAGGTGACGGAATGGGTTTCACCAACTGACCACTTGTCTCAACCATAACGTTGCCAGTTTGTGACAACGCCACCCAGTTTTAAGTTCTCATTTTTTTTCCGTTGGGTCACTCTAATCCTTATTGTTTAGTTTCAGACCCCCTCAAGTTCAGCATTAATGTTATGTTTTTTGTAATTTCCTTTTGTGTTGTCAGTTCACTTGAGTTTTGATTTTATTGGTTTGGTGCCTCAATGCATGAAGTGAATGTTCTGTACCTGGAGTGTCAGTCATATAATGGCAGCAGTGAGGGAGCTGACACAGGGATTTTGCTGTGTGGTCTTGCAGTTGAAAACATTTTAGTACCAGCACACTACACTTAGTCATGCTTTGAGCTAGTGACAGGTAGAACTTCTATGGCAAACTCTTTGTGTCAGAGTTCCCTTTTGAATGCTTTTAAACAATGTGTGTGCGTGTGTGTGTGTGTGTGTGTGTGCGTGCGCGTGCCTGTGCGTTTGCAGACATGGAAGTCTTTGTCCTCTCTTGTTGTGATAGCAATTAAACGTTTGCTTTATGGTGCTTTTGTGTTTAAATCTTTACTGTTTTCTTTTGATTGTAGCGTGCATATGGTAGCTACATGTCTATGTTTGCCTGTTTCTCATATATGCATGTGTACTAATGACCGCACTACAATTCAGGGTCCTTTCATTCTCTGTTTCTTCCTCCCCTCTTCAGCGATAGCCACTCAAGTAGGTCTGGAGCTGAGACGGAAGGGTTCCCAAATGTCCACCGACTCCATGGTGTCCAACCCCATGTTTGATGCCAACGAGTTCCCAGAGAGCTACGAGGCAGGACGAGCCGAGGCCTGTGGGACTCTCTGCCGCATCTTCTGTAGCAAGAAAACTGGAGAAGAGATTCTGCCGGTTTACCTGTCCAGGTAACTTCATTATGGTGTGCAAATAGCATTGTTGGTGAAGGACACCTGGGTGCTAATGGCATGTGCCTTTTTTTCATCATACCAAATTCTCCTCCATGTTGTCATCAGTGTGTGGGCATGTGATTTTGGTGTTTGCTGCTTAGATTTTAATCTGTGGCCAGCTATAATTATTTCTCTCTCTCTTTCTGCAGGTTCTACATGGTCCTGATTCAGGGTCTCCAGATCTCTGATTTCATCTGCAGACCAGTTTTGGCTTCTATCATTCTCAACTCTTCCTCTCTCTTCTGTACTGACCTGAAGGGCATCAATGTGGTGGTGCCCTACTTCATAGCTGCCCTGGAGACTATTGTACCAGACAGGTAATAGTATCTTATGCACATTTTGCATCACTTATCATGTAATTATCATCTGTCATTTACTGGATAACATTTTGAAGTTCATGAGGTTTGTGTCACTCTTAACAGGGAGCTGTCCAAATTCAAGATGTATGTAAATCCTACCGACCTGAGGAGAGCCTCCATCAACATCCTGCTTGCCATGCTGCCGTTACCACATCACTTTGGCAACATCAAGTCGGAGGTAACAGCCTTGGGTTCAGTATGTGCCTGGTTTTGTGGTATGAATTGAATTATTTTTGTCATTGCAGCCTGTCCTTGTAGCTTCTGTGAAATCCTCATAGAGACATTTTCCTCACCATAAAGCCACTTGCAGCGAAAAACAAGCATGCCCCGTTCTTTACCTTGTTGATGTTGTGCTTCAGGTTCTATTGGAAGGAAAATTCAATGAGGAGGATGGGTGGCCTCATGACCAGCCCGTATCTTTCCTGTCCCTGAGGCTACGTCTTGTCAATGTCCTCATAGGAGCACTGCAGACTGAGACTGACCCCACCAACACTCAGCTCATTCTAGGTATCTGCTGGCTCCTTCATATTTCCTTCATCTGTTTATGTACCATTTTTGGACTGTGTTAGAGTCTTTTATATTATTCTGTATCAATGTTTTATTATTGCCCCCTCTCCCCAGGTGCAATGCTGAATATTGTTCAAGACTCAGCACTGCTGGAGTCCATCGGCGCACAGACTGAAACAGTAAGGCGCAGATTATTTCTGTTATCTACTGATGAACGATTAACATGTTATGATACCAGAAGCAGTGTGACAAACCGGACATAAAGATTGCGTTTTTGGGGTGGTAGGGGAGTATAGATGGGAGCCACATGACGGTGAGGAGTCAGAGTCACAGCCGTACCAACAGTGGTATTAGTTTCACCAGTGGGGGCAGCACGGAGGCCACCAGCCCAGACTCAGAGCGTCCTGCCCAGGCCCTGCTCCGAGACTACGGTAAGAGACACAGCTGCTCCACGTACAGTAAACTAATATCCTTTAGTCTGTGAATTAACAACATGGTACGAGCTTTGCATAACGGGCTTGCTGGAGCATTATTTGGTGTGATCAATACCAATTAACACACTTGTTCTTTATAGCTAACGTGGTCAAAGTGGTTTGCAGAGTTAAGAAGCGTTGGGTAAAATGTCTTTGTAGGTGAAGCCAAAGTTACTTGCTGTGATGCTGTGCTGTTGAACAGTTGGTCAGTGATGCGTGTGGAGTGCCCGGCTGACTGCTTTTATTTTTCTTTGATTGAACGGTAGCAACAATGCTGCCTGATCAAAAGAATTTAAAAGATTTTGTCTTTTCCTCAGTAGGGCTGAGTGATGTTTGACTAAATTAATGTGTTGGAACTGATGTGAGAGGCAATTTTTGATTCGAAAATAGATCACGCATCTCAATTTAATTTTGCCCACAAGTTTATGTCCATTTTCACTCAACACTGTGCCACTTATAGGCAACTTTGTCAAGCAGGAAATGGGTGGAGATGGGATCTGCAGAGTTCCTGTGGGACGGGACAGTTGCATTGTGTTGTGAGGCTCAGTAGTAGACAGGAAAAGCAAGACTTGAGAGAGAGTGGGAGTCTGGTGACAGTTGTTTCATACACTGCAAATATGATTTGGGACTTTTTTTACTCATCGTAGTTTTAGAAAAACCCTAGTCCTGGTTTCTGATATTGGAGCCATTGTCACAGCCTTTACTTAAGGTTCTGTTACTTAGTACTTTTCTTCAATGTTCAATATGTTCAATACAAAATCAACCATTGTTTTACTTTGCTTTAGTTTTTCTTTTTACAGTTTGAAGTCCTGTAAATTGGAGGTCAGCTCCACATGAAACAGAAGCATCTCCAGAGTTACAAATTCATAGCTATTGTTTATTATATGGCAGAAAACCCACGGGATAATAACACCAGTATATTCATGGCTCTTGTAATATGAAGTCATGTTTAAAACTGGATTTTTGTCAGGTTGGCCTGGTCATTTTGGATGATAACGTCATACATTAAGTTTCTTTCCAAGTCAAACTTGCTCACTCAGCCCTATTCCTCAGCACGTTATCCAGTCTTCAGTCGGATGTTTCTCAACATTCGGTTCTGATTTAAAATTATTCCTATGCATGTTTTTTGAACCAAGACAAATCTAACGGGGCCTCCAGGGCATTTTTCCTGTTGTCCTGCATACCATAGCTGTATTGCCTGAATCCTGCTTTGCTCTGTTCTTTGCGGTGTTTGGTATTTCGGGGTGTTATATGGTCTAGCTCTTCCAGATACGGCGGCAGGTCTGCTGGTGCGGAGCATCCACCTGGTCACCCAGAGACTCAACTCGCAGTGGAGGCAAGACATGAGCATTTCACTGGCTGCCCTGGAGCTGCTGGCTGGGCTTGCCAAGGTAAAACTGGAATGTCCAGACACCACAGAGACTCAGTGGAGCAATGTGCAATCATTACTAGCATGTAACCCACACAGAATCCTCCAAGAAGGCTTACAGAAAACAACCTATTCAAGAAATCAGGTTCACTGTTGTCAGGCAACAAATGGCCCAGGGAGTTGCCCCCAAACTGTCAACACAGTACCACAAATTAGTGGAACAAGAGAAGTTTCTGGATAGCGCCTGCAAGTTCTCTGTCTGGTAATCCCTGTACAGTTGTTTTCACTTAACTAGTGCGACTGCTATGACACGCTGCTAGAACAGGTGTCAATTCCCAAATAAGGTCACATTAGTAAAATGCAGTAATTGGCAATAAAATGTTAATATCTGACACATGATATCACACAAGCGAAGAGAGCTGAGGAGCAGAGCGAGAAGAGGCCGAGGCAACATTAAAGTAACATGAGGTTATTTCAATTTAGATAAATGCTAACTCTTAACAATACTGCAATTTAACTTTAAAACCAAAGCCTACAAAGATTGTTCACAAGTGCATGAAATATAAATTTTATAATGTATAGATTCTGTGCTTTTACAGTTTACTCCATTTCCCTGTATTTTTGTGTATTTCTCAAACAGGTAAAGGTGGGAGTGGACTCTGCAGACCGTAAACGTGCTGTGAGCTCTATATGTGGGTACATTGTGTATCAGTGTAGCCGTCCAGCTCCTCTTCAATCCCGAGACCTCCACTCCATGATTGTAGCTGCCTTCCAGTTTCTGTGTGTGTGGCTCACAGAACATCCCGACATGCTGGATGAGAAGGTTAGTTTATAGAACGAGTAAAAATTTTCCTTATATGTTGTTCGAGAGGGATAAAATGTTGGGTAAAACTAAACTTCTACCAAAAACATATAGACAACTGGACACCTTGCCATTTCTCTGGGAGATTATTTAATGAGAATTGTGTTGGTCTGGTCTAAGTCTCATTCATATGGAAAGAATAATGTGCACTCCTGCTCTGAGATTCTGTCCCCTGCTTTTTTGCATCAGGATTGTTTGGTAGAGGTGTTGGAAATTGTGGAGCTGGGCATATCTGGCAGCAAATCCCGACAGGAACAGGAAGTCCGACATAAAGGGGAGAAGGAACACAACCCAGCTTCAATGAGGGTGAAGGACGCTGCCGAGGCGACTTTGTCCTGGTGAGACTCCTCAAAGTTTAGAATCAGAATTCAGCTTTGAGACATCATTTCATCATCTGTCTCAGTGACAGTGTGCCAGACAGCACTTTATGTCAAAGAGCTATGAACCACAGAAAGCACTAGCTTTCCAGTCGTGATGTCACCATCTTCTCTACTAGCAAAGACACTTAGTTTGGTTTGGACCATGGTTGTTGGCCAGCTAGCGAACAAATGCCATCACAGAAAAGTGTATTAGTACAGCTAATCTTGCCTTGTATGCTAAATAGCCTCAAATAGAAAATATCAAAAGAAAAACCTTCTGAAATCAAATCATCATAAGTTTAAAAAAAACCTGAAAATGTTGAGATGATTCAGTTTCGAAGCAGAATGATAGTAGGACTCTTCTACTTCTAACCTTACATTGAGCAGCCTTCCGCCACAAGCTCGCAGGAAGTGTTTTTCTTCCCTTCAACCGTAACATTTTATGAGCAGTAAACTTAAATATCATTTTCATATTATTTTTGACTGTAGAAGGAATGCTCTAACTTTGGTTGGACTTCACACTTTTGTTGTTTTACTAAATTGTGTCTTTGTTGTATTTTTGTGCCGCTACAGTGACCGAGTCATGCTATTCCTACTGACCCAGTTTCTGTATATTTATGTTGTTGTTGGTTTGGCTTTGGTGTTTCCCAGTATCATGCAGGTGTTGGGGGCCTTCCCTTCCCCCAGTGGGACTGCCTCCACCTGCAGTCTGCTGAATGAAGATACGCTCATTCGCTATGCCAGACTGAGTGCCACAGGAGCCAGCAACTTCCGCTACTTTGTCCTGGACAACTCGGTCATCCTCGCCATGCTGGAGCAACCTCTGGGCAATGAGCAGAGTCAGTCAGAGTCACTTGTTATCCGTTCTTTGACGAAATACCAGTTTATTGGGATATTTGCTTCATTCTTAATGTACAAGTAGAGACTGTACCACCCGCCAAGTAGAACAACAGGCCATCCCGCTTCTCCATAAACGAGAGTTTCTCTGTCCTCACAGACCCCAGTCCATCAGTGACAGTTCTGATTCGAGGGACGGCTGGCAGACATGCCTGGACCATGCAGCTCTTCCACCAACCCAGAGGAGCTCGGGCCAATCAGAGGGTGAGATCATACTGTAGATTGCTGCATCATGAAAGGCAACAATGCAGAATTGACATCACTACAGAAATGTTTTAACATTCTGTAACATCTGTTTCTCTGATAACACAACTCTGCTCCATACCTGTCTACTTATCTCCTTCCACAGCAGGTGTTTGTTCCTGAGGGTCGTCCAGCGCCCAACAATGATGTGGGGATCAGATACAACGTCAAGCAGAGGCCCTTCCCTGAGGAGGTGGATAAGATTCCTCTTGTCAAAGCTGATGTCAGTATTCCTGACCTGGACGACATTGTCAGCAAAGAGGTGAGATTTGCTTCCTCTTGAACTCTGTCATTGATCTTGTATCCATTATGACTAATTAAATACAAATTAAATAGCTATACTATGGGCAGAAGCTAAAACAAGATTTTTTTATTGTCATGGCTGACATCGAGCCTTGCAGTAAATTAATCACTCATGTTATTTGTTATTATACAAAACTCAGGTGTGTTGTATGGGCTGGCAAGATGACTCCAAAGCTACAAACACAGTGATGAGTAGTTACCCACACGTGAGTTGTTGGAGAGATGAAAGTTCACTCGGGTGTCTCGTTGGGGGGAAAAGGGTCAAATGGTGTGGTTTGGTGAAGGAACATATGATCATGTTGTTCAGTTTCTCCGTCCAATGCAGTACCTGTGCAATACGTTGTAGCTCTTGCTGCAGTCCAGAGCCGCCACTAACTACGGCCACCACAGCCTGAAAAATGACCACCATGTCTCTGACATTGTTAAGAAAGTGAACATTAAAAGCTTCACAAAGACTGGATGTATTAAAGAGCTGCTGTACTGGATTGGATGAGACTGTACAGGTTTAGCTAATAAAATGGTGACTCACTCTCCAGTTAAAGTGTTTGATACCAGTGTTTTAAAGAACAGATACACACTACTGACACATCAACTTTGGGAGGTGACACTTCAGTATTTGGTCTGTGGGACTTGCCCTTTGTGGGTTCATGTTGAATTCATGAATGCCATTCTGGACAGCTGTGGCTCAGGAGGCAGAGCGGATCTTTTACTAATCAGAAGGTTGGTGGTTTGATCCCTGGCTCTTCCAGTCCGCATGTTTAAGTGTCTTTGGGCAAGATACTGAACCTCAAATTGCTCTTGATGGCTGATGGTACATCAGTGTATGAGTGTGTGTGTGAATGGGTGAGTGTGGCATGTGTTGTAAAGTGCTTTGAGTGGTCGGTAGACCAGAAAAGCCCTATATAAATGCGGCCGTTTACCATTCAACAGCCACAGCCTGTTCAAATTGTCCTTAAAAAATGCCCCATCTCCTCCTTTCCAGCTGGAAGTCCAGCACGACAAGCTTCGTATTCTGATGACCAAGCAGATAGAGTATGAGAACGCCTTGGAGCGGCACAGCGAGGAAATCTGGAAGTCCAAGTGTTTCCCTGACCCACAGACAGACTGCAAACCCCCTCCACCCTCGCAGGAATTCCAGACAGCGCGTCTCTTCCTCTCCCACTTTGGCTTTCTGTCTCTGGAGGCACTCAAGGTTGGTAAACATAATTTGTCTGACAGGTTTCTCATGAGAAAATCTCTTGGATTGACACAGTGAAAAACATTTTCTGCCAGTATCAAATGTTGTATACAAGCCTTCCAGCCACTTATACTTAGCTGTAATTGGTGCTTTGCATTGTGATTCTGTTTAAGTCTGTGGAATGAGTAATAACGATAAATGTTAATGAGACTGCAATGTATAAAGTACTAATGTTACATACATTTATTACATTGCCATTTTTAATATAGTTCATTAAGGATCTATGTGTATCCATTTGTTATTGATAGGAGCCCAACAACAGTCGTCTACCTCCTCATCTAATTGGCCTGGAGTCATCCTTGCCAGGGTTTTTTGATGACATCAGCTACCTGGACTTGCTTCCCTGTCGACCATTTGACACTGTCTTTATTTTCTATGTGAGGGCTGGACAGAAAAGCAGCCCTGAGGTGAGGAAAGTCTGGAGTCTGCATAAGATATCATGGAATACCGTGTAATGGTTAACAAGTTTGGCTTGTATTTGATCAACTTGAAATGAAAAGAATTGAATTAGTACAAATGTTGACCTCGTCATTCCTTTCACAAAGTGCGTCTAAAAATCTGTGAATGAGAATGGATGTGCTCTCATGCTTGCGGTGTTCAGATCCTGAGGAATGTGGAGTCATCGTCCAGCGTCCAGCCCCACTTCTTGGAGTTCCTGCTGTCCTTGGGCTGGCCTGTGGATGTGGGACGCCACCCAGGGTGGACGGGACACCTAGACACCAGCTGGTCCCTCAACTCCTGCTCCGATAGCAATGATATACAACAAACAGGTAAGCTACTAGCAGCATCTAACTTCTGCATTAGTTTTGAATGCACAGCAACAGTTATCTGCATATTGTATATTCATGGAAATCAATGTTAAACCTCTTGTTTTTTTGTGGTACTGCAGAGGAAGCAGCTACTCCTGAGGACACAGGAGGCTCAGTGTTCAATGGGGAGAAGAAAGTCTTGTACTACGCTGATGCTCTGACAGAGATTGCCTTTGTTGTTCCATCTTTGACAGAAAATTCTGGTCAGCATTTGCTTTCTTGAATAAGAATTGATAAATATTTTGGATGATGAAAAGCCAGTGGGGCATTTGGGGTTGACTGAGTTGCCGTTTGCTTTTTTGCTGTTTCCCAGAGGAGTCATCAGTGCACAGTGACTCCACAGTGGAGGCAGACACCAACACAGACCTCATGCCTGGTTTACACAAACAACCCAATCTCACACTGGAGCTGTTCCCCAACCATTCTGAAAACCTGGAGTCTGCCAAAAAGGTAAAGTGTGGGTTATATATGTCTGAACTGTATGCTGACAGCACTGATTGTGATTTCTATTTTATGTAGTGTTTGCATGAAATGATTTTGTTTTGTGCTTTTTCTGTAGCTGAGTCCTTTGGTAAAGACAAAGAGGTCGTCGACTGGAAAGTCTTTCCCACCACTGGGTCCTGAGACAAAGGTGTTCGTGGTCTGGGTGGAGCGCTTTGATGATATCGGTAGGCACATCCTCTTTATGCTGCACCCCTGTCCTGTAATTTGAGTCTACAGGACTGAAATTGGGGGAGGTGGTGGTTAGTATTAGTGTCTCTCCATAGAAGATCTTCTATTTCTTTTTCCAGTATTTTTTCTTGTTCAGTCACTGACTTCACTCAAAATCTTGTAGTATAAAGTAATCAACATCTGTAGCGGCTTTATAAAGGGTTTCCTAAGTATGAAACCAATGGATTGAGGTACATGAATGTCATTGTTTTTGTGTTTTTAGAGAACTTCCCGTTGTCTGATCTCTTGGCGGAAACCAGCACGGGCTTGGAAGCTAGTATGAGCAACAGCACTTCCTGCAGGTATTCAGCAGTTTACAGTCGAAACACTTTGCTGCCAGTTTGGAGAACACATGATTTATGAACTGGGTTTGGTCAGGTGCAAAAATGAAGAAGAAAAAAAATTCTGCAAAGCATGTGGTCTGTCTGTTTCTTATGCAGGATGAGAACCATTGCATATACACGTACAGTGCAAAACAGGAAGTACAACATGCAGTGTGTGCGAAAGCAGGCAGAGAAAAGGAAATGTGACAACAATCATCAGTGTGAAGTGGCACAAAGGAAAATTCAGATTTTGTGAAACATGAGTCTTGTACGTTGTTTAGATTGCCCTTTTTGAAGGTTGCGATAAGATGCTGCTGAGCAGCTTCACTGTAAGACTGTGGACAGAATGACATCAACTGAGGCCATGAACCACAAATAGGGATACACCGATCTGATACTGATATCGGTCTGATACTGACCCAGACATGTGGATTAGGTATCGTTGACAATGAGGCCGATCTATGGAACAGTCTATTCAGTTCTATGTCTATATCTACGTGCTTGTACTGTGCCATGTCTGCAATGCGCTTGTGTTTTTTTTGCTAAAATACAGCAGGGATTAAGAAATGTAACAACTCACTAATGGCTAAAACTAAAAAAAACAGTAAAAAAATAAGAGTAGCATAAATCACCATGTCCTGAGGAGACGCATTACAAACACTAACAACATAAAACGGCCGACAACAAACTATTCAGTCCAGCATGCTTAGTGAAGAAACAATATGAAATACAATGACAAAATACTATAAAAAATAAATATAATAACAACATTAAAACAGAGCAGAGGAATAAATTATTGTATGGTGAGCTCCAGGACTGTCATACCAGCTAGATCATCACTGAAAAGATTCTGGAAAAGTTCTTCATAATTAAACACTCACCATTGCCATTGAAAGTCTATCTGACGTGACTCAGGCAGAAATCATGTTCATGGATGAAGTGATGTGTTAAAGGTTTATTCATGATCAGTCACGTTTGCCGGCTTCCTTCTTTGCTGTCTGATGTATTATCTGGTGTTCCCCTGAAGTTATAGCGACAGATAGCCAAATGAAATGCAGTGTTACCTTGAATAAAATGACCGATTTCTCGGGTTTGAACGTTGTGAGAAACATTTGGAATAATGTAAGTACACAACTCAACAAAATATGTATCATGGGTTGAATCATTTTCAGAAATTGTAATGGTGGCATGTTACATATTACAACTTTAAATTGGTTGCATCCAATGACAACCGTTCATTTCATCAGCGACACAACTAGTTATTCTGAGCGTCCAGATCCCTTGATGGTGGGTGGCATTTATAAAGATTGCTTAATTAACTTTCTCATTTTCAATTAAAATGCTGAAAACTGCACCAGAGGAGATACCAGACAGGCAGACACACATTTTCTCTGGTTACATAATTGTTTCTTTTACACCTAAGTTGTCAAGGTCTACATAACAGACTGATCTTTCAAGATACATGGTAATACCAAGTAGAAATGAGGTCATTTTCAATAAATGTGGTGCTTTTATTGTTCCTCGATGTCCTACTGTTTCACAAATATTCTCTATTAATTCATGTTTCTACTTTGCTGCAAATACATCTACATACTACATCATCTTCCTCTCTGTTTTCCTAATTATACCTGCTGCAGGTCAGGGTTACTTGAGAAGGACGTTCCTCTGATCTTCATCCACCCTCTGAAGACAGGACTCTTCAGGATCCGGCTGCATGGAGCCGTGGGTAAATTTGGCATGGTGATTCCCCTGGTGGACGGCATGGTGGTCAGCCGCAGAGCGCTAGGTAATAGCTCACAGGGCTCTCTGTCTTTGTTTTTCCCATCACCACCATGCATTTCCTTTTTTCCTCATCAGAAGCAGCAGAGGCAACGTCTTAATGCATCACATGGCTTCCACAGGAAACCTATTAGGATCATTGACTGAAATAACAATATGCCCACATTAATATTTTATGCTTGGCATTTGAGTGTAAAATGCACAGGAAACAAACTCCATTTAATCTACGTATATTGTTTTTCAATGCAGAAGTCATGGTTTGTAATAGGAACGGGGGGTGGGTGAAGCGGCTTGTTGGCTACGTGAGCTACAGCTAGTTCAATACAGAGAGAACGCCAGTGAAAATGGTACAGTTTAGCACTGCCATGAAAAAAAACATTTGAAGCGTTTCTGCATGTAATGCCTCTCTTGGCCAGCAGGTGGCAGAGTTTTTGTCTTCAATACATTCATCTCATTAGAAGCTGCTGTGCCTATAGATGTTCACACTTGATCAGTTGTTATAGGAGTCGTCACGTCATGAAATCCCTTTGCACACCATCTCAAAACTGTCCCGTTTGACCTCTTTGGCCTGATGAGCTCCTGTGTTTGCGTCCCTCTCTCAGGGTTTCTTGTGCGCCAAACGGTCATCAACGTGTGCCGACGGAAGCGTCTGGAAAGTGACTTGTACAACCCACCTCATGTGAGGCGGAAGCAGAAAATAACTGAGATTGTCCAGCGTTACCGCAACAAGCAACTGGAGCCTGAGTTTTACACCTCGCTCTTCCATGAGGTGGGGGAGGGAAAGCCTCACCTCTAACCCCCTTGTCCTGTCCTAACACTGGCTCACAAGCGCACACAACACACACACATACACATACACACACACACATACTCTTACCTTATACTTATACACCATTTACAACTGTACGTGCACACACACACACACACACACACACACACACACACACACACACACAGAATCTTTATATTTATACTGTACTTTTGTTATTTATATGAATACATATATCAACACTGTCTGCCTTTGACTCCGAGAGCAAAGTGTCAAAAACCATGCCAAGGCGGAAAAGCTACATTTCTGTGTCGCAGCCACTCATTGAAGATTTGAATAGCTGAAGTTCAGCATTGACTGTCTTTCCTCATTTAGGTTCACGCTTTGTGGCAAAAAAAAAAAAAAAGTTTCTGCTTGTCATTAACTGCAATACAATAGTTACACTGTTGGCCTTTCTGAAATTATAAACAGTTTGTCCTTTAAACCCTGTGATATGAGTGAATTTCACGATGTTTTGGTAATACAGAGTTGTGCCCAAAATCCAGAGCTGCACATCTGCTTTTGTTTGAAGCAAACAGATTTACGGTTGGATCTTTGCCAAGGAGATAAACAAGTAAACATCATAAAAATGCTGTATATAACACACATCGCTGCTGCTGCAAGGGCAGGTGGCTTCAAGAGAACAAAGAAATGACTGGCAGCATTTGCCCGTAATCTGATTTTACAACAAGTTGTCATCTACATGCAGACACCTGCTAAAGTCTTCCTAGTGCAAACACACATTCGGCCATCGCAGCAACTGACTGAGCACACAAACATTGCTTTTTCTAGTTTTTTTTTTTACTCTCCGGATGATTTATAGGACGCCTACATTGTATTATTTTATGTAGATGTTATTTTTTGACACCTGCGCTGCTGTCTCTGTGCCAGTCTGAAAGTCATCCCTTCTCACAACTGCTACTGCACTCTGTGTGTGTGTGTGTGTGTGTGTGTGTGTGTGTGTGTGTGTGTGTGTGTGTGTGTGTGTGTGTGTGTGTGTGTGTGTGTGTGTGTGTGTGTGTGTGTGTGTGTGTGTGTGTGTGTGTGTGTGTGTGTGTGTGTGTGTGTGGATGGCCACATGTATGCTTGTTTAGCCAGTCAAATCTTTTACACTGCAGGGAGTCAGAGGGACCCCTAAATCACCCATAAATGGCATTTAAAGATGAATCCTGTCACTTTTAACAAATGAGAATCTCAATACATTGTTGACGATTTCAATTTCCTCTGTCGAGACGTAACCCAAGAGCTGCTTTACTCTTACTGCTTGGTAACGAGTGAGTTTACTGATAATGACAGTACTTGCAGAGCTCCTGGAATTTGCACTTGATGTTTGCAGGGCTAATGTGAAATGACCACAAAGACACTGACGTCTCTGCCAATACCAAACAGAACTACAGCACAGCTCAGTGTCTCGCTCCTCCAAACAAATCTGTGTGGAGTCAAAGGTCAAAACACTCAATGTAGCTAACAGCGTTATACACAACTTGTTTTTTGGCTGATCGAAGTTTTTTTTTCTAAGCCCAGAAAGACAATATTTAACCTTGTCCTTTATATTCAGTTTGGATAACATAAATGTGCAGTTTTGCCTTCACACGTTTTAGTAGTAGCTTTTTTTTTTTTTTGGCTTTGCAGTTTGTTTCTCTTTTGTTTACTCACTGTTTTGATTCAAGCCCTCTCACTGTCTGCCTGTAACAATGTGAATTTATTTATCACAGAGATGGAACAGGGCAAACACCTCAAGTTTTTTTTTTTGTTATATTGGAAAGTCTTAATGCACTGAGCACATTTTATGTTTATTCTCTATTCCCTTTGGTTACCTTACATGTCTTTTTGTACTTTTGTGCATTTTGAAAGAAAACCCTGCTGAAGGAAGAGTTTTATCTTGTGAAATATGAATGAAGAAGAGGCGTCGAGGAGTTTTTAATCGATCATGTCTAATTGTGCGACTCACTTTTTATGATAGTGCTTTATGCACATGCCTTTTTTTGGAAGGAAAAAGTACATTAAATATGCTTCAAAGAAACCGCATACAATCAGTCATACATTGTATCCTATGTTACTCCTCTGATGTTTGATCATATTTAAGGATTTGCCATGTACAGAAGCGGAGGATGATCTGTAAATATATGATAGTGTAAGGCATTTACGAGTTGTTGCATTCCTCATCTGAAATGGCAAGAAAAGTTGTGTATGTATGCAATTATGTGTGGGAGGATCACAATGAATGTAACATGCATCAATTAAAACTATTATTGACATTTTAATTTATGCCATTCCTAACATTTGACTTTTTGTTCACAGCATGTCAATGAGAAATTAAATTAAGCTCCACATTTAGTTTTTAATATTTAATTGATAGACTTTTGTATCTAGCAGCAACCCAGGCTTCAAATTTAGACTAATTGGAGCCAACAATCAGTAGGTGTGTCACCATATTCAGAAGCTGTGAGACAGGCAAGTTATCAACGCACTGTGACCGACATTATTTGTAGTTGGTCTACTATAACGACAGGTGTTAATGTAAGCTCAACTGTCAGGGTTTTCCCGGGTTTTCATTCATGAACACATCATTTATGCTCCACCAGCACAGGTGTACGCCCTTAACGTACACGTTCGTTTTCCAATTGGCTGAAAAAACAATCGACTCGACACATCCAATGGCAGCCGAGAGCGCGAGCAGCAGACACGGAGCATATTCGGCACAATACAATACAATAAACCCGCAGGCAATATGGGCATATCGGAGTCAAAATGGACACGAAAGAAGTCAGTGCGACAACACATTTCACAGTAGAGTGGTTTCTGGCGCTGTCTTATTGAACCGGAGCTTGTTAGCCGTTTGAAAGCGAGTTGTTGAGTTGATTAGGCCACCTGTGCTCATTCTGCTATCGAAAATTGCATTTGTGCCCGTATCCACCAGAGGGCGCCTTCCACTTAAATTTACTAGCTAGTTACAGGTGGGACGCTATTTTGACAGCTAATAACATTACTATTATAGGCTCTATAGGTCCTGACCCTCAATTAAAGGACTTACTTTTAAAAAAAATCTGGTTAAAACTTTAATAAAACCTGGAAGCCTTTCTTACTGTTATTCCTGTCTTAAATTGCTAGCATATGTTGCATTTGTCTGAGGGGGAATAATGCTAATATTTGAGATGCTGTATAAAAGTTCTAGCTATGAGCTAACATACCATTTTGCTCGCTCTTTGCATGTTTTTTTTTTTTTTTTTTTAATTCAATACTTCGAATATCTTATATTTGACGACATGTGATGCCAAAAAAGCAAACTATAGCTTACATTTCTTACTGCAGCATACGAATATCACAGTGGCTCCAAGAAAAACAAGCAATTCCATACTAGACCTACAGATGACTAAAGCTGTTTGACCTTATTCAGCCTGCTAAGGAATACCCACAACACAGTGTACGTCAATATGAATATTAAATACATAATAAAAGCCATAAATACTGCACAGCACATAACGTCCAAAACTGAGTGCCAAGGTCTTGTCTATTTGTCTTTTTGAATTCAAAGTGAAATGTGTTGGACCATAGCTTCGGGCACAGTAGTGTCCGTGAACTTGTCGTTTGTTAGTGTGCTTGCTACTCAGAGCAGAAGTGAGCTGTGACCCCTGTGTGTGTGTGTGTGTGTGTGTGTGTGGCACTGGGTCCCTCCTCCAGCTCTCGTCTCTCCAGTCTGAGCGGATCCTCTGCTGCCTTGCCCGCTCTCAGCTGGTGTTGCGGCCACACACTCAGGCTCTCCGCTTGTTGTTTGGTACTTTCGGGGTGAACTTTATTTCTAGCGTGTGGTGCGTTGGGCATCACTGCACGTGAGGGTTTTTTTTTTTTTAACTTGCAGATGCAAGATGGACTGAAGCAACAACTCGGCAAAGTGTGGATACTTTGGAAAAGAAGAGTATTTGTGTAGAGAGCAACCTTTTGGGGGGTTGAATTAACCATCATGGAAGAGGACGACGGGCATCTGGAGAACGGTATCCACGCCGCCAAGGACTCGGACCGACAGCAGCGGCTCAGGCTTTGCGTTTTAAATGAAATACTGAACACCGAGAGGGATTATGTTCGGACATTGCTTTTCCTTCAGTCGGTGAGTTTGACATTACCTTTCACGTTGCTTTATGTTCACGCTCGGGTACAACGTTGCGCCAAACTCCAGCCATATATCTTTCACTTCAAGGTTGTCTTTCCTTCTGGCCAACACACACGTCTCTTACGTTGTATGAGACAACTGGTGACATTTTATGAAGTTGCTGGCTACACCTGTATATTCGGCTCCTATACAGCACATTAAGTGGCACTGGTTACAAGAAAAAGTCTACTTTAATGCCCCCCCTGCTGTAGCTGACCGGTTTGGCATGAAGATAAACCAACAGCATTTCGTATTGGGTTTGTCGCGACGTTGTGTTCACGTGGGAAGCTTCTCTGTTCGTAGCTGAACTTTTTAAACCCGTGCTGTTGTTACATGGAAACAGCCTCTGGTTTACAGCTTTTGTTTGCTGCACAATGTGACTTTCTTCTTCACGCTTGCTTTTACTGGAAGCTTTCTTCTCAGCCTGCTGGAAACGTTGTAAGCGTTGACGTGCCTCACGTCATCTCAGTCCAACGCTGTCAATGAAAATATACAGATGATGTGACAAACATATTGCTAGGTAGATTTGTTACGATTCAGGCATGGGGGGTTTCCACACGGGTCTGAACGCTGGGGGCATCATTCACACCTCTCCTCCATTGTGTGTTAAAGCTCAGGTTCAAAACAATCAAAGGACTCGAGGCTCAATTCACACTGGCTTCGCAAATAAATAGATATTCATGAGCAGTCGACACCACCACGCCTCCTTTTTCCAGACAGAGATAAGAACCCATTTCAGCAGAGCTATTTATTTACTCCTTAAACGTCAGCTGCCTTCGATGAATGAAAGTCCTGGTGATTTTGCACGCTGCTGTCAGCCGCCAGCACACAGCCAGTGTAGATGGCTCCCACCTGCAGGAGACTTCTCACTTTGTCACTTCATGTCATTTTTCGTTGTCCTCCTCCTCCTCCCCTCATCCTTGCCTTGTCATTCATGGTACCTGCACAGTGCAGGTGGTTTGTGCTTCTGGCTGAGACGAAGGCAGTGTGTGGTTAACTCCAAATTGGCTGCATTTAATGAGACAGCAGTAACTTTATTTACAGCGCAGATTCCAGAAAGGGTTAGGACACTGGGTTCAACACAGATACAGCAGAATATGATCATTTGCTCATCCGATTTGACTCAGTTGAAAACAGTACGAAGCCAAATATTTATTGTTTTGCCTCATCAACTTCATTGATTTTTGTAAATATATGTTTATTCTGAATGTGATGCAGCAACATGTTTCAAACAAGGTGGGACATGAGCAACAAAAGACTGATGAGGTGGAATGCTCCAAAAACACCTGTTTGGATCATTCCACAGGTAAACAGGTGATACTATCATGATTGGGTGTGAAAGGGGCATCCTGGAAAGGCTCAGTCGTTCACATGTGAGGATGGAGAGAGGTTCATCACTTTGTGAGCACATGATTGTAGAAAGGACGTTACAACATGGGTTGAGGAACACTTTGTACAGTTCGTTTGGAAATGATTGCATTCAGTTTTTAATTCTGTTTTACACAACGTCCCAACTTTTTGTGAATTGGGGATGGATTACAGTTTATTGCTTGCTGTTGGGAAATTCCTTGTGTTGTTGCCCTCTCCACTACACGGTCAAAGGTCAGGGTCAGCTAGAAAACATCACCCATGTGGCAGGGCTTCATGCTATCTTCTTACTTGCTGTTTCAGAGAATTGGTCATACGTATTTTTACTTGCTGATTAAAGGCTGTTTTGTATGGACATGCTACTGATTCTGTACATTTTCTAATTTCAACATCTGGCACGCATTTGTCAAACATGGTCATGGTTCCCCCTTTGTCTTGTGCTGTCACGTGTTAAGGAGCTTCCTCAAAGTGCAAATAATTCTGTTTATCTGTACACATGGTTCATAGCCTAGTGTGACAAAGATCCTAAATGATCTTACAGACTTCCAGTCAGTGGTGCATGACTTTCTCAAACTTGTACACACACAAGGTAGCTTGAAGATGATGCATGCAGCTGGAGCCTGAACTAGATTACTGAGTGGATTTAAATTCTACACTTCTGTGTCAACAAAGCATCTTTTTTGGGGGCCGGCCTCTGTGGTACTGCTTCCTTTCTCAGTTACACAAGAGACAAGACGCAGCCTAGGCTTATCTTCTGGTACGAGACAGTCCAGGCAGCAGAGACTATGCTCTGACCCCCCCCCCCCCACCCGGTTCCAGCACAATCATAAAGACAAAGCCCCAATTATTTATCAGAGGAGTCTGGGAGCTTTTTTTCCTGTGAACATCTGAAAGCTGTCAGTGCTAGTGCCCTCCACCATGCTCCTCCCCGTCTGCACATCAATTGGCATGTCTTGATTTAAGCCATACGGTGTATAGCCAAAGGGAGCGATATGGTCGGCCTTGAAAGACGTTCTGTTATCTCCAGTGTCTTTGCATTGAATGCCTCTGATACAGCCACGGCTGCGGTGTTTGTTTGTTGGGATTCATGTTAAGCTGCGGATTGTATACTAATTCAACTGTCGCATATGTGCAGCTTTGATAATTAAGTCTGCTCACTGGTAACTACTCAAAACAAACAAACAAACAAACAAAACATCCTTTTTAGTTTAAGAAAGAATAGGGCAGGTGTTTGCGTAAGATGGGATAGATGGATATAATGGACGTCCTGACTGGTCATCTTCACATGTGGGCAAATCCTGTGTAACAAGCCTTGATGCAAAAGCATAATGCTTTGTAATGATGTACCCAATCTGTCATCGTATCTTTGTGTGTAGCTGGAAGACCATTCCAAAGTCCACTGAATCTCCATATGGAGGACTTTGTGGCACTGAGGCTCAGTAACTTAGATTGCTATAGGAATACGTGGACTTTCAAAACAAAAAGAGAAAGGAAACATCAGTCCCCACCACACAATGCCAATCCTCATCAAATCCCTCCCAAGCTTTCCGTCCAGGGTCCAGCTGAGCCTGCCCCCCTTCCCTCAGCGGGAGCTGGGGCTTTGTCACCATGCAGCTCACTGGGGTGCTGATAAGGGAAGTCCGGCTGTGAGAGCTCAGAACATATGGTTTAAGTAAAGATATATATTATGGGTTGGGGGAGTCCCTCCAGTGTCAAGAGGCAAACCCAGTGATGGGGGATGAAAAGTGAGTTATTTGTGACTCAGTTACTTTTGTTTCTAAGAATTTTTTTGTGATGATAAGTGATGTTTTTCAAGCTTTTGAGTGTCTGCATTTTCTCAACCTACCTTGTCTAACTCAGATTTCCTAGCGTGCCCTTTGATAGCTTAGTGAGAATGTTTTGTATATTTCCACATCTTGTGTGAGTTTTACATGTACATGGAGATGCGAATAGGGATAAAGTAGGAGGGAGACAGTCAGAGGTGTTTTCCCCTGTCAAGAAAAATGAAACACACCTCCAGTATGATTGAAAACACAACATGGTTTAAGGTCGCAATTTTCTCTAGTCTCTAAAGCTGCAGCTGTCCTGTATGTTGAACATTGGTGCAGACAATGGAGTTTTGATTCTGTGGCACTGACACCTCTGTGTGACATACTGTTGATGTTTAGACCACTGAAACATTTTCTGCTGTCAAACTCCATTGTAGCCACACCGGAGATGTCTGGACATGACATCATTTAAGTCCAAAATACATTACCATGGTCAAGTGTTTCAGTATATTAATTTTTTATGCGGATCCCCACAGCGTATTCATTATCTGTACTCTCCTGGCAGCTGTATTTTCAGCAGTCACATTGAAGTTTCCCCCATGTCCAGGGTAGAAATCGAAGCTCAGAAATTGTAGCTCATTGAATGGCAGCTCACCAGTGACCGCCCACATCACTCTCCATTGCCTTATCACTGATTCAGTTCCCCCCTCCCTCTGTGGTCCTCTACAACCTCCTAGATCTTTAGCCCCCGTGCAGCATCACCGCTCAATCGCAATGATTGCAATGACACACAATAGAGATGGATATCCGGCTTCGGCGTCTCAGTCATTCTGCATGTCACTCATCCCCTGGCAATTACCAGTGCCAACAAGCTCATCCAATGTGCTGGAGGGAAGCATGTAGGGATGGTGGGAGGAGATGAGGTGAGAAGGGGGTTGGGGGTGTGAAAAGAGGGATTAGATGATCCATTTTCCTCAGTGTTATCATCGCAACTCTCTAAATCTATTGCCTCTTTGGGGTGCAGTCTCATTTCATCAGGCGGATTCCTTTTCAATTCCAAATTTCTGGTGATAGCTGCTCTCTTCAAGCTTTTGTTGCAACAGATTGCCTTGTTTGTGTCTGAATTGATCATTTTGTTGTGCCATAGATTAGTTAGGATTGTCTCCAGGGCAGCGCTTTGTTGATTTAATCCAGGCAACTGGATTTTCCCCGTCCACTAAAATGTAGGCTATCTATGACAGGAATACGGTCAGTGGTGTCATACCCGTTAGACGTGAGGGATTTTCCTTCAAAACCATAAACACGGGGGTTTGCCATTTTGAAAGCTGCTGTCTTTTTCCCCCGGCCACACTGACCCATGTCTTAGTGAATCCTGTCCAGTAAAGACGACAGTTGAGTCGTGTGACCAATAAGTTAGTCAGCTTTTGATCTTCCTCCTTGATTCTGAAAAGTGAGAGACCCAGAGTTGGGTGACCAGGAAGGTCTTGTCAGGGCTGTAGGATAATAGGAAACATCTGGAAATCCTGCCCTCTGTGATCCTCGCTTTGGGCCACACACAAGTGCGATTACACATGTCTAACACTGATGTGTGTTTGTGTGGATAAATTAGATTGTTTTGGTGTGCGGCTGCACATGCGCTCTATGGCTGCAGTTTTTCCACACCTCTTTCTCTTGTTTTGCTGTTGTTGACTTTTCTATATGTCCACCTGTAGTTACCGCTGACAAGTCCTGCTGAGCATACAGGATGACATGTGTACAAAACACATTCTCTGACCAGTGGCCAGGAAGATAGACATGCAGGAAGCCAGCGTAGAGCTTCCTCTCCACACTTGAGCCTGTGTCTACCTCTTTCCTTTCCTTTTTTTTATTTTTTTGATCCACTCCATCGCTCCAGCCCTCCCCACTTGGTGGGAAAGACCCGCATGAAGTTTCTCTGGGCCAGGCGGGTATAAATAGCTTTGGATTCTAGCTCTCATCTTGGCTACAATGCCAGTGGTTTCAGTTCACTGCAACCTCAGCTTCGCTGAAGTCATACTACACAGGCACACATCACATATATAGCATGAGAGAAGGGGGAAAAACAACCCGTGGAGTCCGAACAGCAGGTAGAACAGTTACCATGACAGACTGCTGGGGTTTTATTATGACTGGGCTTTAAACTCTAGAAAGATGGGATACAGAGTGTCACCGTGCAGCTTGTAACCCTCAGATTAATCAGACCTTCAAATGCTGGAGGTGGTATTCAGTCGCAGCAAATGTGCTGGTGTTCGACTGAAGCAAAAGAGATAAAACTAAAAAGTTTGATGAGCTCAAAACAACTTGTCTGACTCAGAGAGTTTTGTGGGCCCTCTGTCTCCAGAGCAATGCTGGTTGTCAGAAATGTTTGCACACTAACACCCATAGCGCTACCATAACCTGAGGTCAGTGCACAAACCACTGACCTGCCTGTGATGCAAACATGTGACGCTGCTGTTTTAGCTTGCCGCTGCACACCCTTCCATCTCACTCTGGACAATTGGTACCCTGCAGTGCAGCTACAATGTCAGAGACTCATTACAATGCAGTGTGTTTCATAGATGGGGATAAATGCCAGTTTCCAACTTAATCTTAGTGCTTTTTTTAGTCATGTGTGTTGATAAGCCATTTCTTGGAGGCATAAGACTGCAGCAGGAATTTTAAGAATTCAAGTTAACAAGTCTAAACCACTGTAACACCCGGAGGCATGATGTAAAAAAAAAAAACAACACACCACCCCTCCCTCCCTTCTCCCTTGCAGAATCTTACAGCTGTAAATTAGCATAAGAGAAAAGCCTTATTACTCCATCAGTATTGAAGGTTGTCTCGTGTGAATATTGACTTTGCCATCCTCTTGCTTAGAATAGGTGTTTAATTGATTAAATGTTTTTCCTTGAGTGGTTTTCTGTTCGTAATTATGCAGTGAAAGAAGTGAATCTATTCAGGACTGGGTGCTGGGGAATTTGAGGTGTGTGGAGGTAAGAAAGTCGTGAACCAGACGTCATTAGCATTATATTAGGTTACTGATTTCAACCGTGTCAAATATTAGACCGTGCAATGTCAAGAATGCAGAGCAGTGAGTCTTTTCACATGCACTCTTTGGATAACAGGGACATATTTATGACTGAAGCAAACCCCAAATAAGATGCAGTGTGTGTGAAAAGTGACTCTGTGTCTGTGTGAGGGGTTTTTCAACAGGCTGTTACATGATACAGTGGGTGACCTGGCCTGAATTGTAATAGTGCTGCAACATGAGATCTCTAATGTCCCCTTGGAGATCATGACCTGGACAAAGCTTGGACGAGTACTTTCTCAGGGTGGATACTTTGAGCAGTAACTGTGCGACATGGTTCTGAGAACGTGCTTAAAGAGTGAATGAATAGGGTGACTGAATACCTGCTGAGTAGCTTGGCATAGACGCTGCACCGGGAGCTTCCTATTTGGTTTACGAACTGTGGCAGCAGGCTTGCAGTGTTTGTTTGCTTTCTCAAACGCAACCAGATGTGTGGTTTCTTTCAGAGTCAGAGGTCATTTGCCTCAGAAAATACCGAACAACTAAACTACCATAGAGCAACTTTACCCTCAATGTAGAGACTGTGGCAGAGATGTTTGATAAAGCCTGATCCAAATGATTTGAAATGTGTGCGTGGAGCAAACAGCATTGAGACTCTTACTGATGTAAGATAGGTGCATGGCTGGGAGATGTCGATCTATGAATTAAGCTTCTTTTCCAGTTCATTCTTGTCTCTTTTGTCCTTTGCTTTGATCTGCAGGCGCAGGCCTACTCTTCATGTCAGCTCAGCCTTCCCCACTTCTTCTGAAAGACTGTTGGCATGCATGTCGTAACAAAACTGAGTGAAAACTGTGTCTGATGACGCCTTGTTCAGAGTGAGCATGCCAGTAGTATGTGTGACAGCCCGAGTGAGTGAGAGTGAGACTTCAAGAGTTGGAAACAAGTCTCATGCTGGAATCTTGTCATGGTTGTCACTTTATTCAACATTTTGTGTAAGATCAACAATTTCACTTTACCAATTAGTGGAGGTCTTTTTCTATCTATCTTAATTAACCCCACAAATTGAAGGGGCTGCTGACTATGTTGTTATAACTGTTCACGACAGCTACTGACAAATTCTTGGGCCTGGTTGCTGAAGGGCTTTTATTTTGGCATTTGTTAAATGTGATGACATTTTTGCCAACTAACGTGGTATGATTAAAGGCCTGAGTCACACATGCACGTGCTGTTACTGTGACGATTCTGTTCTCACATGCAAACAGGAAACCTTTTCAGAAATGTTACAGCATATTGACGTGATGAATTATCACAGCCAGTTTTTGGGTATCTTGCCTCCAGCTGTGATTTACATGACTCTTCACAGGATAGATGTGTGTGAGCGTGGCCTTGTTTTAATGAGGATATCACCAGGACCGAGTTCTACAATCTGTCGTTTGGACATTTTGCTTGCACTGAGATGGAATATTGTGAATCAAAATGATCCTCGAAGCATCACTTTCAGAGGTGGAAATGAACACGAGCGTTTGTTGTATCAGTGGTTGCCAAAAAGAGAAGTTGACATAGAATGTAGGTCAGTTGCGTCAGTGTGTTCAGAGCTACGAGAGGAGTTTCTCTGACAGAAAGGGCTTTAACTAGCTGCTCTCTGTCTGTCCATTAAATACTGTTCTCTGCCAGGTTTGTAAATACTGTTTGAGTCAGAACCAGTTGGTGTTCTTCATGATCTTCCCCCTGCTTTGCCAAATGACCATTATTGTGTAGTGTTGGATACTAATTTGGTTCGTTACCAGCATTCTCTTTGTCTGTGCCCAAGGCGCTGTTTATGTCTGCCCAGCTGAATGCCAGGTGTGGCGTTCCTAGTTTTCTTTTGCTTAGCTGAGTCACATATATGAAAGCAAACAGGTGTTTGTCCTGAAACACACATATGTATAGGTATCAAGGAAAATGTAGGAAATCGCTAACTGATCATAGCCTAAATGATCAGCTGTGCTACATGTTTTTCCATAGCTGGCTGGAAGCTTCACGGGTCTCTGATGGCTCACTCAACACCACAGTCACCACACTCTGATCCAGTCTGTGATCCTTACGTCTGTCAGCACCATAAACCTCACATCCAAACGTCCAGATGGCCTCTGCAATCTGGTCCATGATGCTATCTCCTGATCACCACATGTCACCCCTCAACAGGAAAGCCACTTAGAAAAAGGACTCACTGACAAATCGGTGAATGTCAGCGCTGGTCGAGATGAAATTCTGTGATTATGTAGCTGGGATGGAAGCTGCACGTGTTCCCTGTGAGGAGAATATGTTATCTCAGAATGTCAAATATAGACAAAGTTAGAACATTTGAGCAGATGTGCAGGTCGCAGCAGATGTGCCAATTCTGGCTGTGAACATTCAAAAGGTACAAATGAGGAAACAGCACACTACAATGCATCACACGCTATTTCCATTTCCATTATCACAAGGGGCGTATGTGAGAACTCGTGTCGTGTGCTTCTCGGTCTTTTGTTCCCGTACATGTGTAACAAGTGACAAAGTTGAGAATGACTATAGAAGCTGCCCAACCACCTAAAGAATATATCATAAAGCATATTTCTAATACAATAATGACATTCAGCAAGTGGGCGCACCAAGCTAAAAGAGATGGAGATGCCCCTCCTCACTTTGACATGTTTCATGCCATCTTGTCCAGTACAAACAAGGCATGCTCAGAAGGGTGAAATATTTGCAGCGGTGAAACCTTTTGAAAGCAGATTTTTGATGGACTGAAAAGACTTGTTTCACCACATCCAGACTGAGAGTTTCTCCACCCCAAGTGTCGCTGAAAATGCGTATTTCACATCGTCATCATGTGCATTATACATTCATTAATTCAACAGAGCTGATGTGGGCTTGGGGAGCAGACACGCTTAAACAGGAAGTCTCGGGTCCAGTCCCGTCTTTCTCTGCGGGTGAGACAGTGTCTCATCCCTCTGTAGTGTTTAGTTTCCGCCCATGTGAGCTTCTCAAAGAGCCTGAAGTTTAAAGTCCTTCAGGGCGGAAGTGAGTGAAAGTGGGAGAAAAAAAGCTGGACAAGACTCAAAGAAGACTTTGTGTTTTGGTGATTGGCTCTGCCAAAAAGGGTTTCTCTTGGAAGACAGCAAGAGACTGGTTGGAGGGTGAAGGGGAGCTGAGGGAGTTTTTGGAGGGCTGGGGAGAGATGTGAATTACAGCCTCAGAGAGAAAGAAGTCTGCTAAGGTTTGCTGGGGTCCCTCATTGTGGCAACGCCACGGGCCTTTCTCTGGCTCCACTGCGCTCATGCCACAAAGAGGGGATTTCTTCATTTATTTATTCAATTTCATGCCATGCCGACCCCTAAATGGCCCCAGTCCCTCTCCAAAACTGCCCAGTCCCCTTTGTGGCTGGCTACCCCAATCCTCTCCTCCAAAAAGAGACCCTTAATGGACGCATTGTTTTTAGCTTGTTGTTGTTTTCTCTGGGGTAAGGAGGGGTAGAGAGTTTGAGGCTGGTGACCTGAGAACTCGCATAGAAAAGTCCTGAATCTGTGAATCTGTGAATCTTCTGTTAAAGGGTTGTTTCAGTAGGTGTGGGAACTGCAGTGAAGTGAAAAGGGGCTCTCAGGACCTTCTGGAAAAACCTTGACAAGTGTTAGAGCTTGTGCTTGATATACGGGGTCTCTTGAGAGACGTCCCAGCATTGTTCCTGAGATGGCCCAGCATTGTTCCTGAATGCTGATGTAGCCATGGGCAATCAGGAAAATGGCCCAGTTTTATCCCCATTAATGCCATCTTGGGTCTCATGATGGAGAAGCTGCTCGAATGAGAGAAGTCTGCTTCCAAGGAAGATAATCAAGTTTTATAGTTAAAAATGATCATGGTGCTATCTGATTGGCTCACCAGTAAACAGACAAGTTATCAGGTTATTAGGCTCCTCTATAAAACTGCTCGTTGTCTTATAACCAGCAGGAAGTACATAATCTGTCCAAATGGAAGTTAATGAACACGACTGAACAGATTTTTGACTTTGGTGCATATATCAATGTTTCTTCTGAACCCGGTTGTAATAGTGATCTCCTCGTCTTGTAAATGTTTGTAAATCTAGTATACAAATACATCTGCTTGTTCATATGCTGATTGTGAACTTAAAAGGTGAGAAATACTGTATTTTTACTGAATCTTCATTAGCTCTTAAATGTGTCTTGTAATTCAGGAGACAAGTACAGCAACAGACTCTGTACAACATATCAGAAACACCATTTAGTATAATGCAGTCTAGTACACCACGGCCATTTTCATCTTTCCATTTATCCCTGTTTAATAAGGATAACCTTTACTGAAGGTCAACATGTAAATTAAAAGGATCCCTCATCCCTGCCAGCAGTATGACTATATGCCTGACTGTATATGACTGATATCCACTCATGTTACAACTTGACTAAGTTTGACCCTTATGGTGTTTTCTTCCTTCTGTCTAGTTACTTCCCTGCTGGTTTTTAACTAATTGTAATTGTGACTGTGTGGAGTTTCTTGTGTTGAGAAATGATTAATAATCGTTCAGATATGACTCCTGTTAAGAAAGTGTAGATGTGCATTATGCTCGTTTCACTGTCAGCTTTTTGTATTGGTTGTTTGGTGTGCGCTACCCTGGCCGATTAAAAGGGCTCAAGACTGAAGTGAAGACCTTGACTCAAAGAAGTGAAGCTGTCGTTGTGTCATGAAGTTGGCGTAGCGGCTGGTGGAAAGCTCTGCTCAGAGGCAGACAGGGCAGACGTGAAGGCAGCAGGCCTCTTACTCACTGTTCAGTGGAGCGAACACTGAATCTCTACCAGCATATGGTCCCTCTGTATCTTCACACCTTTCTGTCTGGCCCCTCTTCGCTCTGATAAACCTCAACATTTAGCAAACCACCAACCCACATCTGACCCTTTGGCTGTTGGTCATATGAGATGATGCCCGATGCCTCATATGACACAAGACCAGTTATTGGTGTTAAGCAGAGTTCCCACTGTTGGGTTAGACATAGTGTGTTTTTCAGCCTGCCAAGTACTGTGATGGCTGACAATTGAACATGTAAGTAATGAAGACAGCTGCTTTGCATTTCTCTCTGTTTCTTTCAATCCATAGCAGTAAATAGCATGACCCTTCACTCGTCATCTTGTTCTGACTGGTGCTTTAAAACACAGTCAAACCATAATCTCATTACAGTGCCATAAATTTAAGGGTAAAGTTCACAATTTAAATCATGTGTGTCTAGTGTATACAGCGCATTGTGATTTATTTGTGTGTTACCATTAGTTTGCATGCAAGCACAAAACTGTCAGACATTATTTGGAACAGTTGAGTTAGCGGCCAGTCAAACATGTCATACACAGTACTTCCTTTGCACAAAAGCCACACTTCCTGTCCAGAATTGACATCTGCTGCTTTTGTCTAAAGGCGCTGCTTCATTCTGCAGACTGTTTGTTTTTCTTCCCCACTGAGTGGAACCACTGCCTATCTGCTCGAAAAGAGGAAAAAAAAAACTTGTCAATGATTTGAGTGTCTAAAAAAGTGTTGGCTTTTGCTCAGTGTGAATGCTCTCCTTTCACTTCCTGCTTGCATGCCACACACACAAACACACCAACAGAGGAATGCATGCACACGTCTTCTGTTGCAGTTTGGGATTTTTTAATTTGTCTTCAGCTTTTCTTGCCCAGAAATTGTTGCAATAAAGTGGCCAGTGAGAGAGCTTATTGGGATCCCCCAACCTTGCATCAACCAGCTCAATGTGCTCGTGCAGGAAGTGGCGCATTTGGCAGCGTTTATGTAAGCTGATGTAAGGACTGAGTTTCACTCTCGATCCACTTGAGTACTGAACCTGACTAATGTGTTCAGACACTTGGGAGAGAGAGGTGATGCCTGCTTTCGCAGCATGCATCCATGACAAAACTATTGGCAGTTTATGTTACATCTGCATCTAAGATGTGGCTTAGAAGCAGATAAAATTAAGACAGTATCAATTCATCCACTCTTAGTAGCATAGACTTGCATGTGCAACCCAGTGTTGTACAATGATTAATAAATGAACCTTGTGCTTCGTCATGTGTTACTTTTGTAACACAAAAGATGCTTTTTAATGGCACTGTGGTGGTCAGTGCTTCTTGCATGATAGCCCAAACGCCCTCAGGTCCTGAAACAGCTTCTTGTTGGTTAAAGTGTGAAAACACCCCTGTTCAACATTTTGTAAGTGAGGGTAGAGGAAGGGGTGTGGCCTTGTGAAAATGCTAACAAAAAGCTAGTATGCTATACAAAGCACACAGGCATGTTTCTGGGGCCATTTCTCTTTATGGTTTAAATTAGCCTTATTAAGTGTCACCTTTTTTTTCCTGTTAGAAAAATGTCCAACTGCATATTTAAGGACAGGGCCTTCATCTATTTGACTTCTATAATGCATAAGTAGTTTAAACATGTGTAGCTTTTGTCTAGACCCTTTGCATACAATTAACACACTATCCCCACACCAAACCAGTAAGTTTTAATGAAGAATGACATTGTGCTAATGCATGCTGACTGCTGTCAGGATTTCAGCATGCTCTGCTGCAGGTTCTTCTGTTATGAATGCAGGGCAAGGAGGGGGAAATGATATAGAAGTATAACAGCAACAGAGAGAAAATCCTGACACTGCCTTGCGTGCTGCAGTGTCTGCATGACTGCAGCGCAGATTATTAAAGGCATGACTGCCAAGAAGAGGAGTGACAGAAAGCAAGTTAAGGCATTCTGTCTCCTGAAACTGAGGTCAAGATGATGAAATGTTCAAGATGATAACACCTTCCATAATGATGCCACGATGAAGACAGAAAGAACATAGAAAAGAATTCTGCATTCTAACATTTTGTTATATGTCTTCTTGTGATAAACGACAGTTCAGCAGGCCTTTTGGAGAGTGAGTGTTAGGTGTTTTTTAGAATGACTTTCAGGCTTCTTTCTAGACGTCCCCGGCTTTACCATACTGAAGTATCTGTGGTATATTTCTACATTAGTGTTGTATTTGGCAGCTACTTTGTGGTCTATCAAGAGGCTTCATGGTTTTGTCTCCGCTGGGATTACATCACGAGCAGTTTCCCCTAACAGCCCGTGCTCCTGTGGCAAGAGACCATCATGTGCAATATCTCTGTTGTGCTCCGCGCAGCAGCTGAGGCCCTTCCACAGCCGCAGCCACTCTCACTCATTATTACGAGTCCAAGGGTATCAAAAAATGAATTTGTGTCCCATCTGACCAACTATTATTAACACATTGATTGATGTCATCACTATTTTTAGATATTGGAGAGTAACTAAGACATCTTATGCACACAGTCTGCTGTGAGCTGCTTGGGGCAATCTATGCAGGAAAGGCTGCTATATATGTGCATAGTTGTGTCAATGGTCTATATCTTTAAGGCTCAAGGCTGTAGGCAGTGGGTTTTCAAAACATAATCATCAGCTGGTTCATTTCAAACTCGTAGCCAGTGTTTGCCAAGAGCTGACTGTGTGGCTGAATTAGATCTCAGTCAATAACAGACAAACAGATCTGTTCATCTTAGCCAACAAAGACAGTTATTGTTATTCATCTTTCATGTAAATATTATTCACCAATGTCTGATCCTCCACTTAACATGATTACACACCCTCGGCTCACTGACGATGGCGTGCTGATGTCAGAGAGGAGGCAGAAAGGTCACCTGAGATGGAGATATGAAAGTAAACAAAGAGCGTCAGCCGCATCCCGCTGCTGCTCAGCATGTTGATTAAAAAGTAATGGGCTCAACAACTGTGTCCAGTGGGTAGAGTAGAGTTACCGTGTATGTCATGACTACCGCGTTTGTGTTTCGTGATTGATTTCTTTCCAATAACAACTGGCTTAGCTACACGCTGTGGAAAGGATGGCTCTTTCAATATTCATCTCCTATCTTAATGTCACTGTGTGTGTGTGTGTGTGTGTGTGTGTGTGTGTGTGTGTGTGTGTGTGTGTGTGTGTGTGTGTGTGTGTGTGTGTGTGTGTGTGTGTGTGTGTGTGTGTGTTCGCGCACGATGCTCTGAGGTATTGTCCTTTCCATGCAAATGATGCACGACTTTTAATATGCTGGGGGTTATCTGAGGGTGCTCTCACATCTGCTTCTTTTGTGTTATCCAATCCAGAGTGGGAAATATTGGGTGTCTTTAATTTTACTCTGCTAAAATTCTGAAGCCAGTCAGGAGATGTTAACAACAGTCGCATGGTAACCGCTCATCTTGCCAAGTTGCAGATTTTGGATTTGGAGTTTGAATCAGATTCCAGTCTCTGTAACATCTGCTAAGTATGACTGACTTGTATGTTCTCTTGGCAGGAAGTTACTCTGACTGGTGGCCATTACCGTTTAGGACTCAAGAAATAGCAGAATATGAAAATCAGTCCTCCAGACTGCAGTTTGCCCAATTATGATGCTTGGCTCTCCAAGCACAATGAACCGCTGTCCATCAGCTGTCAGCATCCTTCCAATTATACCCATAATACCTTCTTTTGGGGCCATTTCCTGTTGTTGATTCTGATCACACTCTAAATATTACAGTCCAGACTGTTAAAATCCTGAGTTTGAATAAACCGCAGACATGCTTGGTGTGCATGGCCAGTTCATGCTCTGGTCTGTCATCTCCTCTGGCTCTACTCAAGCCAGTGTCTCAGTCATGACAGTGGACAGAGAAAGCTCCCAATTTTCTCTCCAAATAAACCTGAGCTTTGTGATGGAACAATGGAGACAGCCAACACAATCCTTGGTGAAAATGGCTATGTCGGAGCGAGGGCTTGGACTCAAAGGAGCTCTTTGTTGCTCCTTCAGTCCATCCTCCTTGCTGATCCCCCCGTCACCACATCTGTGTGGCACATTTAGTTTAAGGAGTGAATCCTGCCTGGATGGTAGCTGTCTAAGATGTCAATGAGGTGTGACTCTGGAGTGTCTGGATGGTTGAGTTTTACCTCGCCCTCTGTTCCACTGCTGTCCCTTTCCCTTTTTTGTTTTCATCCTCTGCCCCCTTTGCTCTCTCCTCCACCCACCATCTGAAAGCGACTGAGGAAGAGTCTTGTTTCCTGCCTCTTCTTGTCTTCTCTGCCAGGGAGCAATCTCTCACATGAGTGACTCCTCCAGTGTGGACATGGTACAAGTTGCCATATGGGAGATTTAATTAGTGTACGCCTCAAGCACAATCAGCTCCCTCCCAAAACCAGTCAAGAACACGATGACTACTGCTTCCCTTTAATACTAGTCTTAATTAGCAAGGTCACAGCTCACTGCTAAAGACCTTTGCTTTCTATTTTGGTACAACCTACGCAAAAGCTAGCAAAGAGGGGAAAAAGCTGGAGACGATCCTCCCAAAGTGTTTGGTCTCAGAGGAAATGATATGATTGCTGCCTGACTGCCTGGTTGGCTGGCCTCTATCTTTAGAGCAAATGTGTGATTACAAGTGTCAGTCTTTCATTATAGGCAAGTGACTTACTGTAAGTAAGACATGCAGTTGACTGATGTTATGTTTGACTGTATACAGCATGCAAGGCTTTTCTATGAAAGGCTGCTTCTCCTAAATTACAATAAGAGATTTTCTTGCTTACATCTAATGACATGTAGCCATGCAAACGTTTGGGGTTGCTATTTATGTTCTATTTAAATGTATTTGGACTGATATTGAATCTCAATACTTTTTGAGTGCTGACTAAAAACATATCAGCAAAAAAGCATCAAGAATAGAAAAATGTTGGTACCAGTAGTCAGATATGTATGTATTTTTACTTCATTTCTTTGATCAGATGTTTCCCTGATCTCTTTACTCTTTTCAGTCTTTAATCCTTTATTTAAGACTGACATACTGAGAAGTTTGGCGCATTTTATTACATGAAAATGGTCGAACCCTGTTTATGAAAATCTACAACAAATTTAAACCAAAACTACTAGAATACCACTAAGGGCCGTTTACCCTTTGACACGAGTGCTCAGGCTGTATGTGTACAGGTCATTGTGCTGCTTGTTTTATTTCTGTAACTTCTAAGTGGCAGGTGTGAATCAGGTCAAAGAGCTCCAGCAATACTTAGACTCTAAGAATCATTATACATTCACTGTTTTTTCCCCTTTGTAACACCCTTCATCCACGCATCATCGCTTTTCAGAATTCAGGCACTGAAATGCAGGCAGGCACAGCAGCAAGAGCCTGCCAGATGAAGGCTACAGGAATAGAGTTTTATTTGGCAGTTTGGGGATTCATATCTCCATTATCCCTTTCTTTTCAAGACCGTATTGGTGTCTGGAGATGAGGCAGACAGTCAGACTGAGGCAGGTTAAGCCTGTCAGACACAAGCTGATGGACAGAGAATTGGGGAAGAGAGAATAAAAGAAGCTGTTTGCAGATTCACTTCCCCTCTTTTCACCATTCTTTTTCTACTGATTGGCAGGCACGCACGCACGCATGCACGCACACGCACACGCACACACACACACACACACACACACACAAGGACAGAACTGCACACACAAGGACAGAACTGCACACACAGGCAAAGCTCAACTTGACATGAGCCTATTATGGTCGTCTTTGGTGAAGTGGTGTGTAGACGCTGCAACAATGAAGCAGCTATTTCTGCTGATGTCTTACAGCTGAACGCTCAGGTGCATTAGCTTCTACAGAAGAACCATACAGTGAGCTGGAAAACAACGTCATCTTGTGGAAAAGTTCTGTGGGACATAAGGGATGTGAAACAACTGTGACATGCCTGTGTTTAGCACTGTGAATGGCAATTTTCTGTGGAGGATGTGAGTGTACGTTTGACTGTCTACTGCTCAAAGGCTTGGGTGTCTATGCCCATGCATAGTGATGTGACACAACCTGTATGTACTATTTTTGTCAAAGAGCACAGATGCACTCATTTTAAAATAATCAGTGGAGGGAACCTGGACTTCCAGCGTCAGACCACTCTTGTGTGCACAAGATGGTTTGGGATTTCAAAAACTTGTCCTGTTCTCTCATAGACAGTGAATCAGACTCTCGGGACGTTCAAAATTCACTATGCTTATGTTTTCAGATGTAAATGCTCATTTTTTAAACCTGGCTGATTTGTTTCTGTTTCCTCTTCAGGCATTTTTGCATCGAATCAGACAAACCTCAGATGACCAACAGTGTCTCTCACCTGAACATGTCAAGGTAGGACTTTCTTTTCAAGGCTTTTTGTAAGACCAAGCCTACAAGTCAGAAGGTCTAACATGATTTTTGATATTACAAATGCTCAGATGTTTTGTTTATTTACGGATTTGCCTTCTTTCCCCACATCTCCATCCATCTGTTGGCCACTTCCTTGCTCTTTTCTCTCTCTTCCTTCCACCCTGCCCCTTTATCTCTTCCTTCCTCTGTATCCCCTCCCTTTACATCATCCCACTGTTTATAGATTCTGTTTTCAAATATTGAGGACATCCTGGAGTTGCACAAAGAGGTGTTGTCTGCAGTGGAGACCAGTCTGCAGCCGGAACCCAGCCCCCAGCATGCACTGGGACACGTGTTCCTCCAGTTTGTAAGTGCATGGCACACACAGAAAACACACATAAAACAGCAGACAACCACACACATATACAAGCACACGGACACGCATGTGTGAGCGCATGCATGCATGAATTCCTCTTCCATGCAAAAGCACACACACAAACTCTTTTCATGGGCTACCCGTAACCACAGATGCAGGGAAAGCGTGCAAAGCCTGCTGTGAAAATACCCCTTAATTCTCTCTTTCTCACATGAAACACCCCTCCCATCTCTCAGACTCCCCCACCAACACACACAGGTGCACGCACACACGGACTACCTCCACCCCTTTGCCTTTCCTCTTTTCCCAAGCAGGCCTGCATCCTGTCAGGCAAAAGACTCTCCCTTCCCTCCATCTCTCTTCATCGGTCTGTGCGAGTCGCTGTTTCTGCCATCTCCTTTTTGCCCCTCAATCCAAAGATTCCTCTCCTCTCTGCGACCCCCACATACACCCGCACCGCTCCCCTCCCCTCTGTTTGAACTCGTTTGGCCCCAGGGAACAAACAAAGAATGGTCTGTGTCCGGGAGGAAGAGATGGTGTGTCACTCAGCGAGGGGACGGGGCTTCTGCTGGTAGCACTCAATCTCAAGCTCCTTCCCTCCCTCTGCTCGTCTCTCTCTGATAAACTATCATCAGTTCACTTTCACTGAGGCACACAACACCTCAGCTAGGTATTCCACCATCAGTTTGCTCCATCAGCCTACAGGTCAACATTTCAGGACACCATCAGATTCAAATTTCTCAAAGGTGGAAAAGAAAAACCTCACTGTTGGAGAGCCAGTAAACCTGCATGTTTGTGCAACTTGCTTTTTCACTCGGATTCAATCTAATATTAGAGCCAAGAATCTGTGGATTTGTGGCTCTAATAAGATTAAACTCAACCACTGACATCTTTTCTCCCTCTGGAGCAGGTTTTGCCTCTGAGAAATATTTATATAGCTAAAAATCCAACCCACATGCCATTTTATGAACCACACCAGCCCTCAATAATAACAGAGCCACTGCTTGCTCGTAGCATGAATTCAAATGAGTCACACAGCGGATGGCTGTTGAACTGGCTGATCAAAATGTACCTTCACACATATGTGTGTCGTTATGGACATTTAGTCTGTCAGACCAAGTGTCAGGGTGGAGAATTGATTAAAGGAGCCCGATCGCTTTTTTTTTTTTTTTCCATTGCCCTGCAGTCAGACTGGGAGATATAGAGGTCAGACTGGATGAGTAATAGGGAAGATGCAGGTGCTTGGATTTCTCGCTGAATCGATGGAAGGAAAAGCCTCAGCCTCTTCATAATTTCAGTTTATTTCAAGTCTGCCATAACAGGAAGGAAACTTTTGTGACTCAAACTAGTATTGGATATCATTTTCAGGTATGATGATGAGTCATGGTGATGAAGCAGAACTCAATAAATGTCATCATGTCAGCATTGATATAATATATAACTAGTATTGCCTGTGTTGGCAAAGTTTTTGGTGCCATTGAACTCTGTGGTTGTCCACAAGGTAAAGAATTTTTCACATTTATCAAAGCGTAAAAACGATATGCTGTGGATGGATTATTTGAACAATTTTTCATAAAACCAAAACAGGCCATTTTGACACTTGGATTTTTGTACAGATTAAAGAAAGGAGCTATAACGTGTTAATATAAAGTGAATTTAACATGCTGACAGGTAGATTTTCTTAGCTTTGGACAGAATCGGGCTAGCTGTTTTCCCCTGTTTCTAGTCTTTATGCTAAGCTAAGCTAACAGGCTGCTAGCTTCAGGTAGACATTTACTGTATTGATGTGAGAGTGGTAATCATCTTGTCATCTAACTGAGCTAAAAACAAATAAGCCTGTTTCCTAAAATGTTCCTTTAAATGATTAATTCATTTCAGTTACAATTTTTGGAAATAGATTTTGAGTTGATCATTTCAGCATCAATATGTTTAATGCACAAACATTACGTACACACAATATATAATTACAAACTCACTTTCTTGCTTTAAAATTATAGTGTGTTGCAAACAATTTCTTAAAGGTTTATATACTGCTTAGAAATGCAACGTAGGGGGACTGAAAGAGAAGTGTTACCCTGCATATCCATTACAATTCCTTCTCCAACCCATGACCTTTGTCTCCTTCAACACTGACACCTCTCAGCCAATCGGTTGGCCCCGTCTGGCGCCCTCCAGCCGTAGCCCTTGACCTCAACCAGAGGTCAACACCATGACTGGGATTTGATTAACCTCCTGCATTGTTCCACAAGACTGTCTGCCACTCACAGTTAGGGAAGAAAAATGGGAAGATTCATTGCTATTCAAAGTCAGATGTTGCCAAGATGGTTTGGGAAGCTGCAGCTGTAAAAAAAAAAAAAAAAAAAGGTTTTAGACTTTTTATTGAAATAACCATATTTGTCATTAGAACTCTTCTTATGCGGTATATGTTTAAGCCCTCGTTTCATGATGCATGAGATGATTCAAAGTCTGCCGAGGTAGAAGAGTGAGTCACGTTAGAGGAGAAATCACAGACATCAATATTTGCTCTATTTCTGGGAGTGTATATACGAGCACCGTGCAAGAGGCAACAGTCATGTCATTATGCACTCTCTGAACTACGCCCATTATGCTTTGACTCTACGTGATTCCTCGTGTGTGATACTACCCTCTCATCTAGTCCCCGAAATAACATTCCAATGACGAAGCGTTCAAAGAAACACGTATGTTTATCGCGAGGGCAACCTAAGTCGTGGAGCTATTCTGGGTACAACTGATGTCTTTCAGCCTTTCAGAGGAGACCTGATGTTTTAGATAGACACATTCTGCCCTTGGTATGACATGAGTGTTTGAATTGACTGTTTAGTTGTTGTCACCTGAGAAAAGGAAATACCATGGAGTGGGCTTCGGCTGTAAGCGTAGCTGCAGAAAGCCATGCTGTTTTCAGGTTCAGCCACTGAAGCACCACCTTATCCAGGAGCATGTAGGTGTAAACCGATATACTGTGGCTACATTTACGTGTCCCTAAACACTCCCTTAATATTCAGCCTGCTCAAGTGCTTGAGCTGCTATTTTCTTTTTCAGCTGTATGCTATTTTTAATATAGACCACAACAGCTTAGTTCAGGTACAAGAAACCTCCACAAGTTGTTTGGGATACTGTGATACTATCTGGGATACTGACACATGGAAACAAGTCATCCTGTTTACTGCTGGATTTCACAGTGTGGCCATGTTCAGTGTAGTTGTTGCTAGCAGTTGAGGAGAGCGGACTGGCAGAAGACATTCTGTTTACTTTACTGGTTTCATGAACAGCAAACTGTTGGAGAGCACATTTTTTTAAAGTTGCTTTGTCTGCCCAGATAGAGACTTCAAAAGACCACGCGGTGGTTTCTCAATGTTTCAATCCTACAAATTATGTGCAATTTACAGACAACTGCTTCATAAAGCGTACCATTACGTTTTTTAATGTGTTTTCCAGCAAAGCAGCATTGTAAGAAGCTGCAAAATGAACTTTTGCTACACACGTGTCTGATCTGTTTGTTGCCAGATGATGTTGTGCTGTGGACAACTTCGGTTGGAGGTTTGGTACTGCTGAGCTGAGAGAGCGGCCTCTTTGGAATAAAGGAGGAAGTCTGTGTTTATGACAAAGTGCTAATGTGAGCTGTAAAGGGGCCCTGATCTGTAAATGCTAGCTTACTGATTTTGAGTAGATGTGGAGAAACATCATCATAACAGCATTTTGTCAAACTGTTACAAATAATTAACCTTTATGAGTACACATGAACAAATAGACGTGCACATTTACAAGTCTTGTCCCTCCTGGGCTCTCTTCCTCTAACTGTGTAGTGTATTAACTCAGTTTGACAGTATCTGGGGTTTCACACCATATGCTGGCCCAGCTGTTGCTCCCAGTGGTGCTTTGGACTGGAATCCCCTGCCAAACGCAGCTTCGGGTGTGTTTGGGGCCCTACCTCTCCGTGTGGTAAAAACTGCCCACCACTTACATTGTGCTCATTTGTATTAAACATCTATAAAAGATGTTCACCTTCTGGTCAAAGGAACTGAGCAGAGAATCAGAGTTCTATAAAAAGAGCTGTAGGCTTTGTTTGGCCTCTTCCGTCAGTTCTGCTGGGTTACCGAGTGAAACTGGCACATGCACTCAGCGGTGACGTTCTGTATGTAGTTAGGTTTGTGTGTGGGTGTAAAAACCGTGCACATAATTGTTTTCCACATCTGTGCCAACACAGGATGCTGGCTTGGCAACCATCATAGACGATCATTTTAAAGAACTTGATAACATGCTTCAATAAAATTATTGAGAGATGCCATCAGCTCTTTACCCTGATTGGTCTCAATGACTGAATGTTGACTGTTCCTTTTGTAGGACTAAGGCCAAGCCAGCTTTACATGCAAATCCTTCAGGCGGCAGCATATCAGTTAAAGTTGAAAGCGGTGTCCAAACACCTGCAGTTTTAGATTTCACTTACGAGGCTGTTTCAAATGACAGTTTCAGTTTCTAGACCTCAAGCTCAAACCCCACCATGCACATAGTTTCACATCCCAATTACTGTTGCATAGTTAAGAATACACAATAGGCTTCAATAAGCTCCAGGGTGTAAATTCAACTGCAGCTGTGGTACTGTGCTACAGCATGTTGCTTACCCAGGTGTCGTATTACATATTGTCAAGAAAGCTAAATGGCGGCAGAACAAAAGCTTGTGTATTGGTGCCAGGGTTGTTTTCTCGTCCTGTCGAGCAGCGTGATGCTATCTGAGGAAAAAGAGGAAGTGTCGTATGATGGCATGCTATTTTTTTTCCACTATGCTGTAGATTACTTTGAAAAAGAGAAGTCAGTCAGTCAGTGTCACAGAATGATTCGGAACACTTCAGTATTCTTCAGGAATTCAGTCTGATCATCGGTGCAGTTATGCTCTGCCGTCGTCGCATGGCAGAGCAAAAGCTGACGTTGCTACTACTACTAATAATAAGCAGTGACAGCTGTGGAACTGCAGTTATCCGCCACTTTCCCTGTGATAGTACAACTTAATCTCATTATATGGTTGTAAATGGAGCCTTCTCACCAGTTTCTGAACTGTCAATCTTCCTCCTGTCAAATCTGTCAGTGGATTATTCAAGGCTGCCAACCAGCCAGTTAAAACACGGCATCAAGTCCCTGGTCTGCAATCCTGACCTGTGTTTCTCTCCTGTTTTGCAGAGGGAGAGTTTCTCAGTGTACGGCGAGTACTGCAGCAACCATGAGAAGGCTTTGCGACTTCTCATGGAGCTAAACAAGATCCCAGACATCAGGACCTTCTTGCTGGTAAGTTCCTCACTCTGTCTTGCTCTGTCCTTTCTTTACATTGTTTATTCACTTCTCAAATCATCAAATCTGTCTTTCTTCTGCATTTTATGGATTTCTTTCCTCTTTCCACTTTGACTCTTGATTTCTCTCTTCTTAATTATGTATTAATTATTCATGTCACATGAGTCCTGTGTATCGTTTCCTCTAGTTGTGGTCAGACTTGTCCAAATAACCCTCTCACCTTATTTCTTTGCTGCTATCTTTACTACCATCTCCCTTTGCCCTACATTTCTTTCCTTCTGCGAGTCTCCTCTTGGTTATTTTATTTTCATTGTCATCTATCCATCCACATCCTCCTTTTTCCTTCCATCGTATCACCTCCATTTCCATGTTAACACTTAAATAAAGAGCAGAAAACATAACAAGGTCAGAGGGTTCTTCCTCCCCGGACAGGATGCAACCAACAAGGTCACTTTTGTGTTGCTCTTGTAGTGTTTCCGCTGCCAGCTGTTTCTGTGTTTTGACACCCAAACCTTTGGGCCCTGGACAATGAACTTAGAATGGTGACGGGGCCTTTGAGTGAGGGTCCAACCAATGAAATCATCTGCAGATTCTGGGCCAGCCAGCTGTGGAGTGTTGGCAGCTTTTGTGGGCTTGGCTGAGAGATCTGAGGCCTTGCGTTTGTCGCTGCCTGATGGTTTTCCTTCCATGGCATTATTCTGACCCACAGGACTGGAAACAGTGGGCTCAGAGTGTTGCTGTGTACTTTGGCCTTTGCTTCCTCTGGCCCAGTCATGCAGTGGTTAATTGGTTAGGTCTTATGCGACGTTGATGCTTCCAAAATAAAATCGCTACACAACATCTGGTTATGTATTAAAGCATTTGTCAGACCTGCTCAGTATAACAGTACAAATATTGGACTAGCGCTCGGGCTTTGTGTAGCAACCATGAGCAAAATAGAAACAAGACTGATTCACTGCAATTTAGAAAAAGCACAGAGCATTGTTTTATTTGAAGTATATGTGATTCTCTGGTAGAATAGTGGAGGATACAGCATGAATGCTTTTCAGTTCCTGAAGTGACGACCATTGCAAATCACTGTCATAGTAATTAATGGTAGTGCTATATGTATTGCCATGGGCGTCTTTTCAGATGTGTTTAATTCCAGTGGATTTTCTTTCTGGATTAAACTATTTTTATGCTAATTGAATCACAGACTGAAAAAGCTTCGGAAATTCGATGGAGAAATGAAGTGTTAATTGGTTAACTGGAAGAGAAGAGAGAAGTGAAGTGAAAGCAAAAGGAGGTCAGAGTGAAGAGCAGAGGGAGTTCTGGCTTTAGGCTAGCACATTACAAATAAGCAGAAGACGAGGGGAAAGAAGGAAAGGAAGTTGGGGAGGATTTAGATAGAAATGGGCCGTTCGTATCGATACGTTAGAAATTCGTGGGAAGTTCTGCAGTTGCGATCAGTGATTCATTCTTCTTGCTCATTTTTCCATCAGAAACACTCCACCACCCCCACCGTCCTCTTGCGCGTTGTGTCGAGTTGAAAGGAATTGCCATATGATTATAATGCTCCGAACTGATCTCCTGCCTTCTTTCCCAGTGGAGAACACTCGAGTGGTTTATCTGCATGGCTGCTTTTGATCTTTCATCCCGTCCCATGAGCTCATGGCACGCTGACAGGCTGCGCCCCTGCAAAATACAAGGCGCAGAGAAACCAGAACTGTAACTGTAAGCCCCCCTTCTGAAGAACTCCTCCTTTCAACTGGTTCTGGGGGGCACTTTCTTAAAGTCGAAATCTTCTTGGAGAATGAGAGGGAACTTAAGAGGTTTCTGAGTGATCCTTTTGTTGAAAAGCGTGGAGTCTTTTCTGTGGCAGAGCAGAAGAAATATAGTGTAGGTGCAGATGTAGAATTGTGTGTCCCAATAAGCCATCTTAAAAATGACACTGATCTTTTCTGTTTTAATTTCGTGGCTCGTTGCTTTCTTGTGACAGAAGCAGAAAGAGAACAATCTTTTGGTGCACAAAAAAATGCTCTCAAACATTCTCCATGCATTCATGTGAATTAAAAGACTAGTAAATATGAGCATGTTTTAATCTGCATCCAAGTTTAATAAATTGTTCATAAAAGCAGACATATAGCAGCACACCTGAGGCTTTGCTCCCAAATGGAGATAAATTATTCTACTGCACCTGTGACTGAATAGAAATGACAACAATAGTCAATTAAAGCCTGTTTATTGCTGAAGAATAAGGGCATGAGGCAGCAATTGAAACTGCTGCAGATGCTCACACAGGCGCTGTCATAGATAATGACAAAAAGTTTCCTACATTACGCCTGAAAAAGTTGAATGGACTTTGTAAGTGAACCAAGATGCACTTTGGAAAAACAGCATCTAATAAAGAAATATTTGAAAGAGCATTTTTTTCTGATTTATCTTTAATTAAATCTGCTGGTAACTTGACAAAGTGTCTCAGAGAATCACTTACCATGGAAACAAGTGAAGCTAAAGAAAAGACCAGCACAAGCTTGTACACAAGCAGTGTATAATGTACAAGTACACACAAAATGTGACGAGGTTTTCTCTGTATTCATGCGCTTTAATTCTCAAACACTTACTGTCTCTTTCTTTCTGGCTTTACACATAATGCTTCCTTTATTAAGTATTTAAGGTATCTTGGTGTGCATTGGCGTGTGATATTGTTTGTTTTACCTTTCTTGTTCAGCACTGTATGCTGCTCGGAGGGAAGAAAAGCACAGATATTCCCCTGGATGGCTACCTTCTCACCCCCATTCAGAGGATCTGCAAGTACCCTCTGCTGCTGAAGGTACTGTACAACTGCAGCACTAACATATGGATGCTGTTGTCAACACCAGCTTTGATTGCCAGAACCACGGTCTGCACAGAAAATCTAAAAACTAAACTAACACAATAGCTCACATCCGAAAACTCACTGCGTGGGTACAGTGCATTCATTTGTGTTGATCAATGCCAGTGATTCATTCTGTCTTATTGGTCCAGACATTTTGGAGCAAAAATTTCATACCGATTGGCATTTCAAGGCACTCAATCTTCCACGCCTACTAGTATATACGACTGTGGGGGTGCAGGGTTTGGGACTGGTGTAGAAGAGGTGTTGTTACTAAAGGTCATAGAATGCTTCATGCCCCCCGAAGACTGATGTGTTTTTTTGGACTGTGCCTGTTTCTGGAAATTCTGCAGGATGTTTTAAAACTCAGCCCACCTCCCCTTTCTCCAACCTAGGAACTGCTGAAGCGGACCCCTAAGAAGCATGCGGACTATCCAGCAGTGGAAGAGGCTCTGCAGGTCATGAAGGCTGTCTGCTCCAACATCAATGAGACCAAGAGGCAGATGGAGAAACTGGAGGCTCTGGAACAGCTGCAGTCCCACATCGAGGGCTGGGAGGTGAGAGTAAGAAAGAAAGCGCAAGAGGGAACTAAGAAATGGAGGAGGAGTGGAGAATCCTGAAATACAACACACAAGGTTTTTTGCAAAAGGAAGAAGTGAAAGTCCTTCAACACAACCATGATAAAAACTTAATTTAGAAATACCCCAACCACCATCCATCTGTCTTAAGAGTTAAACGCTATTGCAGGCAGATCACAGCTCTGAGGACAGGGGCCACGGATGGGGCTTGGGAGCTGGGCGATGGGTCCAGTGCATTTTTCACGCCTCCCTCACCCACCACAACAGAGGCCTTGTCTTAGCAGGCACCAATGGGACAATCCACCCACACAGGGTGCCAAGGGGGATGCCAACAGGCATACTGCCCAATCAGAAGAGACCTAGGAAGCAGAGCTTCAGTCTCACATGCACTGGGAGGGTTATATGAGGGGACATTTGAAGGAGATGAAGAAAAAAATTTGAAGGATGGAACCAGAGTGGGCCCCACTGGGACATCCCACTATCTGCTTGCCAAAACAGACCCCTGTTTTCTCTTTCCCTCAGAAAAATGTCACTGTTTGACCCTGATGATTGTCTACCACAACAAAACAAGAAATGGGTATTTAGCATTTACATTGACATCATACAGAATATTGTATGGCCTTTCTTTTGATGTGTGTTTCTTTCTGTTGGTCCATGTCTCAGTTTTAACCCAAGAGAACAGAAAAAACAGATGATTCTGTGATCATTGACTAGCATTGTGACTAGAACAAAGCAATCAAAGATTCTCAAATGTGAAGACAATTTAAGCTTAATGTCTTTGAGTATTTATTTATTTATTATCACACCACCAGCTTTTATATCTGTTTATGTCAGTTTCATACAGGGGGAAACCTCAAACAGACAAGACAAGACAGGAAAATTCTGACTCTCCCTCTGAACGACACACATGCACACACACACACACACACACACACACACACACACACACACACACACACACACACACACACACACACACACACACACACACACACACACACACCATTCACCCCCCAACGAGCCATCAGCCTTACAGCATTAGTCTCGCTCTTCTTGCCTCTCTCCAGCCACTCTCCAGGCTAATCACCTCCAGCCCTAATGGAAGAGGACGCCAGTAGTGCCGATTCAGGCCCAGACGCATTACCACTGCTCAGATGTACTGTGCACATGCACACACATGTACGCACACACTTCTGCCACGTATTCTTACACTTGCTTGTTTTACGCATGCATTATAAATAATGGGAAGCGCACACATGTACGCAAACACACACTGCAAGACATGCATGCATGTGCACCCATAGGTTCAAGCATGCCCTCTGAATTCTCATACACTCCTACACATGCTCACGCCCACCCCCACCTCTGCTCTGTGCAGTTAACATGAGGTGGAATCGATCGTCTGAAACACGATCCCCTCCCCGCACCCTGTCGGTATGCACCTTAAGAAAAGCTCAGAGAATCGTTTTTCTATCTAAGAACTGTGGAGCGATGAACATACATCATAAATGCACGCTCATGGGAATCAATTATGGACGCTCGAGAGAGGGTGTGGCCGGTGGGGGGTTTCCGCAGGTCTCTGGTCGAACCATGTCAGGAACATCAAAGACAACAGCGGAGTCCAAATCTGATGTATACGTGTATGCCTGTGGGCATGTGGCGGGGGGCTGATGGGTACTCTACTAGCCAAAGGGGGGAGGTTGCGTTAAGTCCACACATGGGTGTATTTAGTTCCAGATGATTTGGAGTGGAATGATCCGTTTAACAATGAGTAATGAGATGTATTTTAACTCAGTTACTCGTTTTATGTTTTAGTAGCCCTGTTTTGACAGGCAGCATGTTTACCTACTCCTGCTCAGGGGTCACTGGAGGTTATCCATGTTGAATTAAATCATTTAATATTTCCTGGGTTGTTTGAATGTTCATAGTAGGAGGCAGTTTTATTTGTCATTCACAGTTCGGGAAGGAACATGTGAGAGCATGGTTGCTCATGCAGGCATCTGTATCTGTATGAAAGCAGTTTCTGTTCTGTAGTTGGAAATGTGAAAACACTGAATTTCTGACCCAAATGATGCCTAAATAATGTTAGTCCTCAAGTTCAGCCACTTTGTGAAAATGTTAATTAGACACCATGCTGTGGTCAATCAACGAGGCTTGCTAACAGATTGACGTCAACAACCCCATTAACCAAGACCGAAAGGTTCATAGACTGCTTTCTAAATATTCATTTTATAATCTTCATCTTGAAATAAGAAATAAGTACTCAGACACATCTTGAGCTTTGTTGTTAATAAAATTCAGACAATTCAATACAGAAAATGCGGCAAATATGTTTGATGTATTTATTTCAGCTGTCACAGCGTTGGCTGTTAAAGACCAGTGTGTGTGGTTTTTGTCACTAGCCTTTCTCTGCTTCATAAAGGAAAAATGTTCTTTCGGTCTCAACGGGTTGTGGTCTATTTGATAGCTAGCGAGAAACTGCTTTTAAGAAAGACGTGATCACATCCTGTGAGGGTGGTGGGCTGCAGAGTAGCACAATACGCCTTCCTGAATAAGTGAAGCTGACTTGGCTTTTGTATCAAAATTTTGAAATTTACTCTCAGCATGACAGAGGTACAGAGCATTTGACCCGTTTTCACTGCAGGGACCAGAATATGGCTCAGGCACTTCCACCTACAGTCTGTATAATGTCATGAGTCGTGTTTTCCCTTCCTCTATGCATGTTCAGCTGTATTATTATGTGTAGGGATCCAGACATTGTGTGCACGTGTTTATATCCTGAGAGAATGCAAAGGCTTTGTTTTTCCCCAAAACAAGAGTCACACAGGAGACTGTATGTAGGTCAAGGTCACACATGTGAGGGGAAGCCCTGCTGCTCTCGTGTTTGGTGCTTCCAACCACTCAACACAGTACGAATTTGTCCAAACCTCCAGTTCGATGCTACCTCGCAGTAATGTTTGGAAGCTCTCCAGCTACTGTGCGTTGACAACACTCAGTGCAAAAAGGTTTTGATGTAACTCGTCAGAAGTTCAGTGATTGCAGCTAACTGTTCTGACAGCGAACAGTGTGCAGATATGCATTAGAGATGGGTGGGGGGCAGCTGTGTTTACTCCTTCCCATCATTGATGATGGAATGAAAACAATCCATGGAGTCAAAGTTGAATTTCATATTGTTTCGCTGAGGTTGTGAACTCTTCAAGTTTTGATACAGACAACAGTGTTTTCTTTGCAACTCCCCAATTCAGGATGAGAGTGCTTTCAGAGTTTGCACACACGAGCACAAAGACAAATAAGAAGGCCCTGCATGTGATGGGTGAAACTACTTCATGTTGTCATTAGCTAATGTCCTTTTCAATCTTTGTTTCTTTCTTCAGGGAACCAACCTGACAGATATTTGCACAGATTTGTTGCTCCAGGGAAATCTCCTCAAAATCTCAGCTGGCAATATCCAGGAGCGTGTCTTCTTCCTGTTCGACAACCTTTTGGTTTACTGTAAGAGGAAGTCCAGGTGAGAAAGGCAGCGTCCGGACAACTGCATAGCAGCTAACAGCAAGAGGAAGAAAGCGTTCAAAAATCTTTCTATTGACTGACTACAGGAAAGGAGCTAGACATGGAAAATTAGAGCAAATGTTCACGTTCTTGTTTGTATAGACAAGTTTTTAGTATGCAAGCAAAACAAAAACAACTGCATGTGTCTGCAGCTCCCATACGTGCGTCTGCATGAATGTGCGTGTGTTACAGACACAGGTTCTTTTCTCGCTCTGGCACTGGCATCAACGGATATTTTCCCTGCTGAGTGTAACCACAGTGTCGTCTCATTTCCTAGGGTTTCTGGAAAGAAGTCCACCAAGAGGACCAAGTCTATCAACGGGCCCCTCTATGTGTTCAGAGGCCGAATCAACACCGAGGTGATGGAGGTGGAAAATGTAGAAGATGGAACAGGTTTGTGTTTGCCCAGCAACATTACCTTTGGAGACTGTCTCTATGTCCATTCATGCAACTCCCTCGAAGCATTTACGTAGGTTAACACGAGTCTCTGGATGTTTCTGATGTAGCGGCCATGTTAGCCAAGCTTTGTTCAGTTTGATACCACAGGTCACCGTAATATTTATGATTTCCAATTTGCATCAGTGTTCATTTTTCATTTCACATCTTAGTTCTTGAAACTGTGATGACACCGGTGGTTGGATATGAATCAGGTACTTGTTGACAGTTTGGGTGGAGTGGCATACTTGTACCTAGTTTCAAAAAGGATGTAGCTCGCAATCTCATCTGCCACCTTTTGATGTCAGCTATTCAGTGATAGCTGAAGGTGTTGATACAAATCTAAAGCGCAAAAGCTACGCAGGTCTATAGGTGATAAACTCGGTGAGCTCCAGCATTGCTCTTTGCGATTGTTGTGATATGGCCCTCGCTCAGCTCACATTGCTGTTGCGGTTTGTTGCGAGGCACCGCGCTGGGCTTGGTACGTGTTGTCTGCTGGTGTAGAAACACTTTGTCTTCCCCTCACTCACGTTTCCTCTTTTTTTTCTCGTCTGCGCTGGCAGAATATTTTGCAAGCTCACATGACTTTTTTTTTTCTGCATGTCTGCAGGCTGTCACATTTAGGCCGCTGAAGGGGAAACCACAAAGAAAAACATGCCTTATTCGCAGAACTACGGGGTCCCACTCTGAAAATGCGTACATATGTGACCTCCAGAACACAGATTACTAAGTATAAAAGACGAAATGTGGGAGTGGTTGGGGTTGCCTGCTGACAGTTTGAATGGAGAGATCAGGTTTCTATTGCAAAAAGCATAACTGATGACCCAAATCTCCTAAACTATGCACAATATGCTACAATCTTGAGTCTCATAGTTAGAGAGGCTAGTGGAAATAACAGCCTGTTTTATGAATTTACTGTAATCTGCATGGAAAGCTTTCACAATGATAAAACATGTCCTCACCTTCACTGACTTGTACACCTCTCAGTCTCGTTAAACACCACGTTACCACATCTCAGCATGTACTTACATAAGATCTTACTAGAATCCATCTTTTCCACTCCAGTGGCCAAAAAGAGGCTTGACACAGGAGTATGTGTAGCTCTCCCAGATGAGCAGGAGCTGCTCCCTGTGGGGCCTGAAGTATTAGATCTATTTATATGACCTTTGAGTGTGAGACTAATGCACCCCATTACCACTGGCCATTCATTATTCAGGAGCTGCTCACCTGCAGCTAAATGGATGATAAAATTAGAAAGGGGTACGAGGAGAGATTCTGTTGAGTCAGTGGAAAGATGGTCTGTTACTGCTCTCACTGTGCGCCAAGTTTATCTGTTTTAATTGGCTTGTAAATCATTGCGTGATAGTAGATCCTCTTCATAACTTCAATGCTAACTTGTGCAACATATACATGAGGTCAGTGAGTTCAGTGTTAGCATGGTGTGTTTGTATGTGAGGTTTTTATCTCGTTTTCGGAGAATGAAAAATAAAAAGAGAACATGAGAACAAGGGGTGAAAGAAAAACAAGTTCCACAAAAAGGGATGATCCAGAAAGATAATTTGCAGTAAATTTTATTTTAATTAGATGATTTGTTTTAAGTAAATTCCCAAACCCTAAAGGCCTTTCCAGTATAGGCCTGATATATTAGAATAACAGCTCTCTGTGCTCCATAACAAACTCTGTTAATGTTATTCATGGTAACCCCTCTCCCATTCAAAGAATTAGTGACTTTATATTCTTTTTCCCTGCAGCGGACTATCACAGCAACAACTACACGGTGACTAACGGCTGGAAGATCCACAACACAGCTAAAAACAAGTGGTTTGTCTGCATGGCCAAAAATGCAGAGGACAAGCAGAAGTGGCTGGACGCCATCTTGAGGGAACGGGAGAAGAGAGAGAGTGAGTAACACTTTTTTAAAAGCCACTTTTATGGCACTTCTGGTTTATGGGACTGACAGCGCAAAACCAGAAATGATCCTTTTTTATACCGGAGTTCCCTTCACGGAAAATTCAGTTGTTTTTGTCATCCTACTGAAAATAGCACCACCGACCACGTTTTATAAGGAAACACACAGGTGTGAGCAATTATTTATTTTTTTCATACTTAACAGTTTTTCACTGAACTGAACATTCTAAGTTTCATGAAGGGCGGATTTATTGCAAGAATCGTTGCATCAATCTCTATTAGTTTTCACTCGCTGTACCTAATAAACTGGCAGCTGAGTGTCATAGAAGTGCCTCCCACTTCTCTCCACCCTCTGCTCTTCTAGCCACGCTATTTGCTTTCTTGATGGGCAACATCCTCATTCTTTATGTTGCACGCTCATTGCACTGTCGATTGCACTTCACTTGTCACTTACATATTGTGGTCAATGCCGTCACGTGCCTGTCCTTGTTTTTTCCTGCTGTTGCACCCGTTGCATGTTGCCCTACATGTTGGTGTCACCTTAGATTCACAGAGTATCAAGGCTTCCTCAGCTGGCACACAGCAATGACTGCGGATGTGCTTATGACCTGGATACGGTGTTTGTGTCCTACAGTCATGTCCCACCTTGAACGAGCTGCCTGCCTTTGTTTGGTAAATAAAGGCTTAGGTGAGATGATGTTTACAGCTGGCCTGGTCGACCTGTGCACCAAACAGAGGCTGCGACAACAATCTATTCCTCACATTAAAAAAAAAACAAAAAATAATGCAGCAGAGGTGTTTGACTGATCAAAACCCTCGTTGGGAAGCTTCTGATGAATCAAAGGTCTCATTCACAAGCAACACTTGATAAAAACGGCTTCTTGGTCAAATGCTTAAAATAGAAAAGCATTCACTTGTCAAAGAAAGTGAAGCTCAGTTACATCATACACATCTTAAATGAATCTGGATCTATTTTTACTGTCATAAAAGTATTTTTGTCTTGCATAGGCAAAGGCAGAGTCGCATCTATTTCAGCAGTTTTGCGGCCATATATGGATTTAACATGTGGAATTGCCTTTGGATTTGTGTGCAGAGAAGCAAAAGTCTCTTTAGTCTAACCCAAAAACATCCACTAAGAAATGCACTTCATTCCCCGATCTTAGAAAAACACAAAAACCCAGGCAGCACCACATCCACTGATCTGAGATTAGTAATGTAAACTGATATTCTTGTTGCCTCTTAAGTTGTTTTCCCTTCATCCCTTTGTCTTAAAATGTCTTCCCACCTGTTCACCACTGGCCATCTGTCTTTGTTATGTTGTGTGCATTAGACAATGTGAAAGGCTTTAACCAGATTTGGGGCAGTATACCAACAAGTCACCTGATAGCATTGATGGAAAAAAATCAAAACTGGATCCCTAAAGCTATTTGAACATGATTTGCTTAATTAGCTCCGCGTTCGCCGAGTACAACTGTCAATGTAAACATTTACATTTTTGTAAATTAGTCTTTCTAGTTTTGCATTAAATAAGCATCCACAGCCGAGTTTGAGGTCATCAGCATCTGATCCTGTGATGAAAGGGTTTCAGGGTTTGAATACGTACGGGAGAGTGTGCTGCAGCGTGTGGTGTTGAGTTTCAGCCCGGCGGAAATCAACCTGAGGCTAACAGATGCCAGATCAGTCACAGTGCCCAATTTCCCCACACTCTCCCTTTCTGTTACCCACGCTACACTGTATTCTGCTCCCAGTCAACCTCTTTAGTCTAGACAGCCACATGATAAAGTTTTACTGCAACAAATCATGGCAACATTTTTTCTCACTTCTCCTCAATCATGCATTATTACTTTTCCTGACACGCCTGGTTTAATGTGACCTTTTCCGTGTATCGTCGTGGCCCTTCCATGTGTTGGTTCTGCACTCTCTCAAAAGGCTTTCATTGTTCAGCAACTGCCAGCTGGAGCTGTTTTGTCTTATCACTGTTTTCATGGATTTTTAGGGGAAATGCGTGGGTCAGATAATGTGATAGGGTATTAGCTCGTGCCAATGAATGGAGGAAGACGAGGAGCAGCACTAGACAAACCCTGACAGCTGGACCAGAAGCTGAGGGGGCCTCTGCTCTGGACAGGCAGCCGTCTGTTGTTCAATGACACTCATTGTTTAAATCTACTCCAGCTGCTGTCAAATGTAATATAATCCCACCTCCATCACAGGCTGCTTGTGCAGAACCCCAAAAACTCAATGGGAAAAGTGGATTTGAGAGTTAGCCGTGAAACTTTATACATTGTTTGTCTCATCCCTTTCGCTGCCTTTTAGTGGTCAGACCTCCAACCCAACACTGCCTTCAAATGCATGAAAAATATGTTGTTTTCAGCTGTATTACATAGTTTTCATTGGACAGCATGCAGAATCTAAAACTATTAAGGGCCATGACACTTCAAACCAACCTCAAAGAACGAGCGACAAAGGCCAACTGATCAAACGGCTTCTGTTGCCGCACTTTGCCTTCTGTTCAGGTTTGCAGTTGAAGTCGGTGCAAAGGTTCCGGCCAAATGCCAGCTGACTGCCAGCATGCACGTATGTTTGGTGGCTGCAAGAGAGGAAATAACTAGTCAGAAGTTTGTTTTTGTAGTCTAAAAAAAAAAGTCACCTACCATCCATGAGCCAAAAAAGATAAGAAGCGGCACTAAATGGGCGAATTCACTGAGCAGACAGTCAGCAAGGCTCACTGGCTCAATGGTAAACAACGGACCGTTCTGAACTTGTTGTGTCATGGCCTTGAGAAAGAGAAACGTGGTCGACAAACGACGAAGATGCCGAGTTAGATCTGTTTCCAGGTGTCACAAATATATGACATGAGAGTGTACTGTGACACATAAATCAGAACATAGTTGAGTTCATCAGCTTGGTGTGCCTCTCAGTAGAGTTAAGCAGCTTATGGAGGCGCAGAGTTGAGTTGCCCCGAGTCAGAAAGTATCACAGTGCGGTTCAGAAGTTCATCAAACCCCACGGTGAGGTTAAGCAGCTCAAACAGTGTACTCACTGAAGAGCTGTTACTGGGGCAGCAGGCCTTACAATAGGCCCTCACATGTTCCGCTTTACAGTAGAGGAATAATAGTTAACAAACCAACACAGAAAGCAGTTCAGATCTCATTGCCCTCCTGAACTTTACTCACTCTAAAAAACATTATGTCTAGGCGAGATAAACATCTGGGTTTGTTTCAGGACGCTGTGGCAGACCCGAGCCACCATACTCTGTTCCTGGCTTCCCTCCATCTGCACAATACCAGAACACAACCAGGCAAAGGCCTGCTTGTCTCTTCTAACAGCACCATGACAGCCTTTGCCTTTTGGCTTTGATACATGTCGATAGCTGTGGAAAGCAAGTTGAAAATTGTGCCCTGTAATGAGTCTGCTGTATTTTTCTTGGCACTATGATGCAGTCACTGTGTCGGCTAGGGTTGAGTTTGTTCGTTTTTTTCCATTTTCACATCCACTGTTTGTCAGCTCCCTTAAAAAGAAGGGTTGTCACTGTTTTCATGTTCCGTTGATGGTCACGGTGACAAATCCACTTGGATCTGACTCGTCTTTGTTTTTTGTTGGCAGGTCTCAAACTGGGAATGGAGCGGGATGCCTATGTGATGATTGCAGAGAAGGGGGAGAAGCTCTACCACATGATGATGACCAAGAGCCGCCACCTGATTAAAGATAGACGCAGGAAGCTCAGCATTGTGCCCAAGTGCTTCATGGGAAAGTGAGTGTCTTTGCTTCCTCAGTGCCTGGTTTCTTCAGTTTCCAGGAATGTGACTGCAATGCTACGCTGTTCACAAGGGGTCCTTACAAATTGCTGTTACGTAAGATCAGCCGGTTTTCAAAAGAGCTGGGATCCCATCTCCCCAAGTCCTGGCAAAATGCCTAAACTGTTTTATCCCTACATGCTCTTGTCCGTAATGAGTCCCCCTCATAGTCTGCTCTCACAGCTCAGAGAAGGGTCCAAGTTGCTCCCCACACACTCATATCACCGAGCACACACTCACAAACCCAGACTTTCATTAGCAAAGGACCTTTAACTGAGGCTCTGCAGCAAGCCATCCCCCTCTCTGTCCTCTTGATGTTTCAGTGCATTGAATAGACAATGAGAGACTCGCTCAAGTTTCCCTCAGTTGCTCTCCATACACACCAGCGGTTGGGAGATCCTGAACAGCAATTAAATTCTTTCCAACATCCCCATGGGGAGACAAAAAACTAGGCAAGACTACAATGCTGACTGATGACCGGTCTTGTAAAGAGAAACCAGGGAGCAGCCATTAATGTGTGCAACACTGCCAACATGGCTTCTCAGTATATTACAAATCATTAAATGCATCCCCCATCTGAATTTTTTATTTTTTTTTTTAGAGGTGAATGTAGTGGAAGATAACCCTGCATTCAGCCACTGCCAACAAGGGACTTTAATGAGTCGCTCAAGAATGTAGTGGTGTTTCTGGGAGACGTGTCCCGTCTTGGTGGCGTCATGTGAAGTCTTCGTCTCGGTGTTTTCCTCTCTCTGTTCGATGTGTCTCACTGGCCAGTCTGGATCCTGAGACCTTCCAGGAATTACATCCTACCATATTGTGTGTGTCAGCATTCAGCTCTCTTCTACTGCTGTGTTCAGAACAGTGTGTTATTAGTATCCTCATACAGAAAAGCCGGGCTGCAACTAGTGGTTATTTTCATTAATCTGTTGATTATTTTCTCCATTCATCAACTCATTTTGCCTATGAAATATCACAAAATGGAGAAAAATATTGATCAGGATTTCCCAAAGTCCAAGATGATGTCCTCGAATGTCTTGTTTTGTCCACAGCCCAAAGATATTTAGTTTACCATCAAGGAGGAGTAAAGAAGCATAAAAGCTGAAATTAGAGATTTTGTCTTTTTTTTTTTTCTTGGAAAATAACTCAAACCGACCAATCAATAGCTAAAAAAGTTTTCCCTTTTCGGTCACACACTCTCTCCTTTGCTTCATCGATGTGCTGTCAGTCTAATTTGTCTGTCTCTTTCCCTCAGTCTATTTTCATTTTCCACCATCTCCCATTTTCCCCACTTTATCACTCAGTCATTTCCTGCCGATGAGTGCAACCTGCATTAGCTCTGCATTTGTCTTTCTGATGAAATTAGCGGCAGACATAGTTTGAGTGCTTATTGCATTAAACCGAGATGCTGACTGCTGGTTTGATAGCACCCTCTTGTCTTGATGGCATAATTCCATCATCTCTCTGCTGTCTTCCTGTGAACACATTATACCTTTTTTTTATTCTACTTTTTTGGTTGAGCTAATGCTTGCCTAGCATCATTTGTGTGGATCTAAGGTGGTGATACATCCTAATTTTCTTTCTCAAGCTTTTTGTGCTGAGAGCAGAGCTAAAGCTTGGAAGAGATTGGAATTAGGTCTCAACTGTTGACTCTAAGACAAATCTTCCTGCTCCATTTCTGGGTTAGCTTCTGTTCCACCAGCTTTCGGTTCTCAGTGGTTTTTCTTGCCCTCTGAGGGAAATACATTAGCTGTGTCCCAATTCCATACTGCGCTTTAATTCTGAGCAGCTTCTGAGCATGTAGCGTTTTCACAGTGGAAACATGACAAAATTAACAGCACTGTAAAAGGTCAGGGTACATACCACAATGCAACGCATTCGAACAAATTCAAGTAAATGGCAATGGTGGTGAGATGAGTCCAGGAAGATCTATAAAACAAAAGAAGTGTTTGGGAAAATGGTTTATTTTCTTTTTGGGAATTGAAATTGGCAGTAACATACAGTTGCAATTTGATTGATGTACAATGACGCATATTGAGTGATTTTCTTTTAGTACGAAACAGTAAAAGTATGTTGATTTCTTGTATACTTTTTGCAAAAGCTGTATACTGTACTGATGTATAATTTCTATGCAGTACAGAACTGGGACACAGCAGTCGACTATCGAAGATGAGCAGAACAGGAGGTCACTTGACACAAGTATTTTTTTGTTTTCTGTTTCTGACTATAATGCCATCATCCACAGTGCTCTTACAAAGAAATATAAAACAGCCCTGCTCCTGCTGCAGAACTTCACACAGTTCCACAGTTTTCAGTTCCACAATTACGCAGAGGCTCAACCAATCATCAGCAGATGCTCTGTACCTGTCAGCACTGGGATTTGAAAATACGGGAAATTTTCAGGTGCCCCGCCCTGGGCTGGTCTGCCACCTTTATCGCTGTCCACATACCCCTTACATTTAGACACGGCTACAGACTGAATCCTAAAATCACCACCAGGCAGCCACCTGCTTTAAAATATCAGAGCTCTCTTCTTCTCTGCATTTTTGTTCTTCTTCTTCTTCTTCTTATTATTATTATTATATTGGCGGATGCCTTTGAGTGTAGCAACCATCAGATGCCTCCCTTCAATGCACACACACAGCACTTACATGTTATAACATGCACCTGGAAGATCACAGAAAATGTCTTGTAGATTATGATAAAATAGTCCTTTTGTGCTTCAGTCAGACAAACAGGGCTAATGGCAGATGGCTAGGTGTCCGCAGTTCTGCATAATCACACACACACACACACACACACACACACACACACACACACACACACACACACCCACACCCACACACACACACACACACACACACAAATCATAGCCTGTGGGTTGACTTTATACATACACACACCTGCACACCTTGTATGCTTGACATTTACGCTCGCTAAGTCTAAGGCTACATCAATTGCCACACACGCTTCAAAATAATTCCACACTGGAACGTTCAATTTCAGAAGTCATGAACACACACGGACACACACCAGCCCTCTCCATTTCAGTGTTCATGCTTATGTGGGGAAGTGATTTCACTCAGCAGCATGAAAGACGAAGAAGGCAAAAATGTAATTTTCTCCTTCAAACATTAGTTCAGCACACACCAGGCGTGACAAGAAGGGAGCAGAGCTCAAGTGCTTAAATTTAGATAGTGAATGCGTGTACAGTATCGAAGCCTGATGGATATTTGTAGCATTGGAGAGGAGGATAAACTGTTTTTCAAATATGTACTGTAGATGCACTGTTAGTGCCTGCGGTTTAAGTAGTTCATTAAAACCCCTGAAACCATTTAAAAAGTCATACTGTCAGACTAAATAGCTTAAAGAGCCTAAGCGCCTTGAACAGAGTCAACATGGTACGTTTTACAAGGCTCTCAGTGATAACATCAAGGGCAGCTCACATTCAGAATTTCACTGGTTTTGTCACATGAGACTAGTCAGAGCAAAAGGCTCTGCTGGCAAGACACACAAGCAAACACTATGCATTACATGCACCACTAAGATGCAGTACAGACAAACAAGCAAGCAATCGCTACTTCCATTGAAGGTGGGAATAGTCTGTTCAGAAATAAATAAATTTTGAAAATGGCATCTAAGTAGCGCCCATTAGCTTTCACGCTAGCCACAGTTAAACAGTCATAACCACAGCCAGTGATGTGTTCCAGTGCTTGTCATATACAAGCAAAGCATTGGGTTAAAGATGATTTACTCAATATACAGAGGTGTTATAGATAAGGTTATATATACGTATGTGCCCCCACTATGGTTAACACATTGAAATTGTGTGTAAAATAAGAAAAACATTTCTCAACATTTCTTCACAGTTTTTTTTGTCGCTCTTGATACTTATCTCTTAGCACAAGGGAAGTGTTGCACGCTTTATGAGTGTAATATTTAGCATGAACCATAGAACGAATGACTGTGAATGAAAATTGGGCTACTTTCAGAAATACCACCTGCATTGACAGAAATCCAAGAGAAATCACAGGGACAGGGTGGCATCCACACTGTGTGTCTCTCAGGCGACTTGTCTGAAGTTCCATACTAAAACAGCACAACAAGGAGCCCCCTGGTCAAAGACGGTGACAATTTCAAGAACAAAAGGCAAACAGAGATAAAGAAAGCCGGCCTCATCATGTGCTTCTTTTTCTTGTGTTCCCAGTGAGTTTGTGTCATGGCTGATAGAGAGTGGAGAGATCAGTAAGCCTGACGAAGGGGTTAACCTGGGACAAGCCTTGCTGGAAAATGGCATCATCCACCATGGTGAGACAAAACAAAGTCCTCTCTCTCTCTCTCTCTCTCTCTCTCTCTCTCTCTCTCTCTCTCTCTCTCTCTCTCTCTCTCTCTCTCTCTATCACAATGTCTCTCTGTCACTCTCTCTCCCTTATTCTGTCTCTGATTTTCTCTGCTTCTCGATCATCTTGTCGCTTTATACAGTTTACTCACATTTTGCAGTTCCCCTTGTCATGTGTTTATTCTGTTTTATATGTTGTTTAGTCATGCCATCCTCTGTTTTTTGGCTAATTGCACGCTCTCTTTTTCTCACATTCTCCTTCCACAATTCCCATCGGAGCACCCGTTTAGTGTGGAAAATACCACGATCCAAAGACATTGTGTGGTAATAATAATTCTGGACATGTGCCTCATATTATTTCTCCTTCCCTGAGTGTGACATTCAACTTGGATTATGCATTGAGAACTGACAGACACATACACAAACAGCTATAAATACAGTATGAACGCAGAGTGTTGCTTCAGGGCTTCTTCTACAAAGTTAAGTACAAACCACTGTCACGATTTGTACACACCACCCTCTCAGGGAAATTTGCTGAGACCAACCGTTCATCTTCCTTAATACCTGTGTAAAATCCCCTGAAATCCTCCCTCGCAGTGGCCTACGACCACAGAGAGATACAATGATGACATGCAGGGCTCTGTGGGATAGCAGTGAGGCTTTGTGGGCAAACCGAAGAGGCTCAGGCCCAGCAGGGAAAGTGTAGGTGTCGCCAGTAAGTGAAAAGAAATCCAACAAAAAGAGGTCATGTGACAGAGTGGCAAATTGAGGCTGTCCATGCACCCCACCTGAGTCATGCATTTGTTTTGTGAAGAGACAAATAAAAAGAGACAGTCAACCACATGCATTTTACAGAACATAAAGCAGACTTTATCCAGTCAGCTGTGAAAGATTGAGCCACTAAAACACACCAGTTCGTACTTGAACGTCATCTCCCTCGCTTCCACAATAATTCAGCTATCATTGCATATACTTTACATTCCACATTTGACTGTACCGTGGATGACTGTGTGGTGCCTTTGGTTTTGTAAGGGCATTTTAAGTCTAGACTGAGAAAACCAGCAGCTTGTTTGGGCCCATGCCAGCTTGTTGTGGTGGAACCAAACTGCCTCCGTTTGGCAGATTTCACCGTTAGCTTCTCCAACAGACATCTGCTCGTGTATGTATTAATCACTTTTCTGTGTTGGATTGATTATAAATAAGAACTTGTTTTGGAGTTGTTTATTAATGCGAGCTGGGAGATTTTATGGGACTTGGCAGCCGTCTGCTATGTTAAATATTTGAATCTCATGGCTTACCCAACTCAGACTTACTTCCCACTTAATTCCAGTATCAGCAAATTAAATGTTTAAAAGAATTCACAACCAAATCCATTAAAAACAGAATGGTCCGCTGGTCTCCGACTGTGAAACTTGCATATTTGAAAAGGCCCAGACAATTTAGAGACAGCCTGAGCTTCACTTCACTCTGAAGTTTCATCAGAGGTGGACTTGATACAAGTATGCTTCAACTCTGACAGCTGGGGTAGTTTAAAATGCATCTTTGTGTGTATATTCAGAAATCATATTGGCTTAAGAGTGGAGGAGGAAGGGCACACTTAAAGCTTGATGGGTAATGAACCTCAAATCACCCAGTATTCAAGCTGAGGCACAGCTGAGGTGACATTTTCTGCTGTCTGGTGATTTTTCAGTGTCAGACAAGCACCAGTTCAAGAACGAGCAGGTGTTGTACCGATTCCGCTACGACGATGGCACCTACAAGGCCCGCAGTGAGATGGAGGACATCATGTCAAAGGTAACTATAATTCTTCCTCTGGATGTCAAAAGTTGAGGGAAAAAAGATTTTTCCAGGGACAGTAGTCATTAATCTGCTCTGTAAATATGCAGCAGATTTACAATAAATTAAAAGGAACAATATGCCAAGAAATAAGCATCTGCACAGTGTGTTAGAGAAGTGGCACATACACCTCTCACTGTAAGTTGTATAAACCATTTTACAAGTTAGATAATAGAATAATTCCTGAATGTCATTTTAACAACCAGCGGAAATGGGTAGCACGGTGGCACAAGTGGTAACACTGTCACCTCACAGCTAGAAGGTCCCCGGTTCGAATCCCGCTGTGGGCGCTGGTGGCGTGTCCACCATGTCTTCAGTGCCTGCTGCTTGAGGAAAAAGAGGGCCTTTCTGTGTGGAGTTTGCATGTTCTCCCCTCCTTAAATAACCCCCACTAAAAACATGCAAGAAGATCACCGCCTGACTAACGGTGACGAAAAAAAGGATGGGTCCGGGCGCGGGCACCGGCATCGGCTGGCAGCTGGCAGCCCACCGCTGCTGCGGAGGAACAACGGACCAAGGATGGGTCAAACGCGGAAACAATAATTTCACGAAGCATGGCGTGTGTGCAGTCTCCTCCCTGTAGCATGTGTGTGCAGTGATCAATAAAGTAAATCTTAATCTTAATCTTAATCTTAATCTTAAAAAGTCAGCAACACATAGAAAAATTACTCTACCTTAAAAATGACATTGTTGAATGCATTCGTTCAACGCATCAATTTCTATCACACAAGAATAAACCCACGGTGGCTGATGTCTAACACTTCATACAAATGTTCAAATATATATCATATTATATTCTCACTCCTCACTTCCCATAGAAAAGTCAGTCAGAATCAAAATTCCAAAAGAAAGAGGAGATGAAGGTCGGCTGTGCAGGCTTACATCTGTCCTCATTCAGACAAGGTTTTGAAATTTCTGTCCTAAAACGATGGCCTCGGGCTAACTCTTTTCACAGTTAAGTCTCTAGTCCTGAAGCCATGCTTGTACTTGTTTACCTAAGGTGTGTATGTTCTATGACTCAGCCGCTCCGTTTTTCTTTTAGGGCGTCAGGCTGTACTGCCGCCTTCACAGCCTCCACACGCCTGTCATCAAGTAAGTACCTGCCCTTCTCTCCTCTCTCCTGCTCCTCCTCTTCCCCCATATGCTAATGTCCCTGCTCTCCAGGTGCGCGGATGCATATTCATGATGGGTTCAAATTCAGCCCACGTCACCCTTTCTGTAATGACTGAATGAACAGTGGCACTGCCAGGAATGACAGCCCTCAAACCTCTTTCCTCTCCAACATGGACTCCCAGCCAGGCCTGAGCTGCTGTAGGTCCATGTGTTCAAGATTTAGTTCAGATTGAGGATGCCAGGTTTTCACAAGTGACGATTTATATGAGGTAGCTCTTAAAGGATTAAGGAAAGCCACATATTATGAGTACTTGTCTTTTAGTCTTTACAGTGCTGTGGGCTATCTGAATTTATGTTGTTAAATTCTGAAATTTTCATATTGTAGGAGGCCAGATGATGACTGCGACATTTTTTAACCTCATCAATCACTTTTTATTTCTCCTTCATGCTCTCGCCCTCCTTCACACGCATAAACACACAGACTTTTTCACTTTCTTGCTTACATACGCAGTACACACACTGAGAGATATAAACACTACAGAATACAGTATATATACATACACACATAAACACACACCTCTCAGCGTGAGGCTCTGTATGTCAGTATACAAATGTTGTGCCATTATTCCTTCATTGATCATTTAAAGTAATAACTTATTATAATTCTGATTCCTAACTTTAACTCAAAAGAAACTGAAAATAGTCCCACGACGTGGAAAAATAATCTCACTTTCCAAAAGTTTTTTCCACCTGAAAGTCTACGAGCCAGAAGAGTACAGATTTATACAGAAGCACAGGAAACGCACATTGTCTCCCTCTGACACACACACGCACGCACACACACACACACACACACACACACACACACATCTCTTCGTACTCTTCCCCTTCATCTCTCTATCTCTCCCTCCATCACTCACCCGCTGATTGAAGTGCCTGGGGTTGCCATCAGCGCAAACAAAGAGCTTTTGGTTTCAGGGACAAATCCTATTAACATACAAAGGCAAGCCCTCCGCCTGCCAGCCAGATATTATGTAATATGGCCTGGCTTTTTTAATCCATCACTACATTGGCATTGCATATAGCAACCAGTAATTATAAAATTTGAGTGATGGATGTGTTTTACGAATCATAAATAATCATAAACTGTAGCTCTTTTTATTAAACTCTGCTGAGTGACAAAGCGGCTGCCAGTTTCATAAGATTAAAGCGCAGTGAATAAGAATATTAACGTGATAAAATAGATAGAAACTTAATAACATGGGGATGCCACCACTGTTTAATGCTGTAGAGGATGATCACTGATCATTGGTCAGCACATGATGCTGGAAGAAGCTCGCTCTTCATGCTGTTTCAAGGCATTGTCTGTGCTATCAGTCAGTGTACTTTCTGTCCACGGCTGCACTTGACAGGTATCACGTGTGGCTTTTGTTCTGAACATGTTTACGAAATGGGTGGTCCAGATAAGGGTCTTACTCAGCCCTGAGATGTTACAACAAACAGAAGATACCGTTCATCTGACACGCTCCGATACACCCGTCCACTCACACAAGCAATCCCACATCCTCTGCAGCGTTTCCTGTTTGACATGTGTACATGCTGAGCAGGTTGCTCCGCGGTGGTTGCTCCTGTAATCTCACAAATGCTCAAAGAAGCAGATATTAAAAGGATTATGAATGAAAGTTGTTCCTCTGGCAGGATTTAGAAAACTGAACAGCAGACTGTCTGAGCACATACAAAAACTCTGAGGATGTTGTCATGGCAATAACAGGAACAATATGTGCTTTTATATTACTTCCTCTGGCTCTAAGTAAGAAATACAGCTTTCCATGAGCATAACAGACACTTTTGGGTGTTGATGCAGTTTTTTGTAATCTGTTGAACGCTTGATACCTATGAAACTGGGTTTTGTTCATGCCACCTGTGTTATACTGAGAAAATACTCTTTTTTTTCTCTCTTTTAGGGACAGAGATCACCATTTGAAAACCTTTAAATCTGTGGTGCCTGCCAGCAAACTGGTTGACTGGCTACTCTTGCAGGTAAAATCAGTGCCTTTCTTTTATTGTGTAATTGTACTGTTTGAGTGTACACTTCTTGTCAGTGCTGAATTGTATTGTGAATATTTTGCCATCCATCCAGTGCAAATGAAACTAGGCACTCAGTTAGTTTGCACATGTCACAAGTCAATAACCTTGAAGGGGTTGATTGTCTTTTTTATACACATGTTTGTGAACACGTGCTGGCTCAAAAATGATCGCCTTCACTCTGACAAACACACTGATACCTCAGGCCAGTGGTGCTGCAGTCTGCTGTGTATGAGAAGGTGTAAACAGGCATTGTAACTGACCAACTGTGTGCGTCATTGATTTGGTTTCCCAGGGAGACTGCTCGACCCGAGAGGATGCTGTGACGCTGGGTGTGGGGCTCTGCAACAATGGCTTCATGCACCATGGTCAGTTCAATTCTCTGTCATGCATGCATACATGAAGGACGGGTAAACACACACACACACACACTTACTAGGAGCTTTACTTCAGTTTGACAACACTCAACGACACATACCTGGTGTGATGATGTCTTTTGTCTATCTCTAATCATTTACAATATTCGTTTCTGCAACAGCTGTTAATTTCAGTAACACTGTTTTGATCGTTCTGATTTGATCATTCTCTCAGTCTGGTAATTCCCTTTTTCTGCTTGATCTCCTCGTTTTGCATTTTGCGCCTTATTTGTCCTCCAGTCATTCCTTCTCTCTACCCGCAAAAAATGTAATATTAGCCTCCCTGTCATGATGTCATAAGCTGAAAAAAGGGGCATCGTAAATTTGCATACCCGGTCCAGCCAAGCCTGCGTAACCTCGCTGACCACATTGTAGTGGAGCGGCTTTGGTTCTAGCCCAGCATGTTGAATGTAAACAGCATTAGCAGTGTACCCTAACCAGAGCTGTTTGGCTTAGCTACATGGCTGTCTGGGTCAGTCCACTGAACCATGACCATAAAATTGAATCGGTCATCTGCATTGGTCAAGTGTGTTATGTGTAAATTGAGAACCACTCAGAGGAAGTAGTGTTTGAATACTGAAGAAGTAACATGAGGACAGTGCTTCCTGATGTGAAGTAAACAAGAAGACTGGTGTCTGTGATGAAGGTAGTCATTAACACACATCGTCTAAAAGGGCAAAGTGTAGGTAAGTTATATCTGTTCTTAGAGCGATGCTCTGGTGGCCACTGTGCAGTCATCCCAGTAGTGAATTATGTTATGTATATATAATGTAATTCTAATATGTTACACTACCACATAGGCACTATTTCACAGGCTGTTTATTAACATGCCTCGCAGTAGTCAGTACAGGTGATAAATCCAAATGTATATAGTATCAAAGTTTAAATGTACACATGTTTCAACGCTCACAAGTCTGTCCTGTAAATACTATGTCAGGCATTTGTATTTCATTCTCATTTAAACACACAACCACTCCTGGCAGTCATACAGTGGCTTTCCCTTCACTTTGTGCTCGTCTCACTGCCACACACACATAAACCTATGTCCCTCTACCATCTGCTTGAAGTGTCACCTTGTTCCCTTTTACTTCTACCTCCTCAGTACCCTTTCAGGGTCACAACCTCTTTCTTCTCAGCCTGTCTGCACTCCTCACCTCTCCTCAAGTCACTCTCTTTAGTCCTTAGTCAGCACATCTGCTGCTTTTCTCTCGGTTCCTCCTGAACTCTCCTTCTATTTCAGTCTGTTTTCTGCCCTTGTAGTGAAGTAAGCACTACAAGGCTTTACTATCCCACCCCGTCTGACTCACTGCAGCCGGCCACAAATGGATGCTCACCATCTCTTTTGTCCGTCTGCCTTGTTATGGGGCTCCTTGCTGGTGTGAAGATCACTGATAACACACTTAATATGCCTTTCATCTGCCCTCACCTGCTTCCATCATTCACCTACACGTCTGTCGTGTACACCTGTTGCATTTCGCCCTTCAGGCAACTCAGCATTCAGAGCACAACACCAGATACAGCCATCTATTTCCTCCATTAGTCTTGTTATATAGCAGGGTTGAAAGGCTCTTAAGCCAAAATGTCATTTACAAGTAATTACCCATTTGACAATATTAATTATAGAATACCAATAATGGAAGTAACAGTGAGTAATAATCATCTTCTTAACCTCAGACTGCCCTTAGACCACAATTTTCTTATGTAAAGCATTAACGGCTGTATAATAGTCATTTGGTCAAAGTCTGTTTGGTGACCACTGGCATTGAGTGTTTTCAAACCTATGATTAAAGGTGCCGCTGCACTTAAATCAGTCAGAAATGACTCATGATTTCCCATGCAGTTTTATCAGTGCATCATATTTTACATGTTAAATTTGAAAGAGTATGTCTTATTTAGTGAAAGTTGTGTCAAGTGCACCCCCGATCCTGTGAATAAATGTGCGCGAGTGTGTCTTGGCACTCTTTTTTTTCTAAACCCATTTTGATGAGTTAAATGATGATTTAGTGCAGTGTTTGCGTAACAGTGTGTGTCATTAGGGTATGACGGCCTCTGGAGGAGCACTCCCTCCGGTTGAATAGGTGTGTTAAGGTATTATACAACCACAGCCTCTGTGACTCAGAGGAAGTAAATCACGTTCAGGGTTCGTTTGAGTTGGTGTAAGGCCAGTGTGAGTGGGTTTGGTCTGTGTGTGTGTGTGTGTGTGTGTGTGTGTGTGTGTGTGTGTGTGTGTGTGTGTGTGTGTGTGTGTGTGTGTGTGTGTGTGTGTGTGTGTGTGTGTGTGTGTGTGTGTGTGTGTGTGGGTGTAATCAGTTTGTGAAGGCTTTTGTTCACCTGAGGGTGCCAGATGCTCTCCAAATCTCTAAACAGCTGGGTACCTTTGGCTGTCAGTGACCTTACAGACTCATACACTAAGATTTGGTCTCTTCTGGTTCAATGTCATCACATCTGTGATGTGTTTGAGATGTCAAATGTTGAAAATGCTAACTCCTATGTAACCCAAGCAAGGTGGAGAAGATCAAAAAGCTGAAGTGAGGCGATGCCAGTGCCAGTGCCAGTAAATGTCCTGTCATTTTAGGAAAACTAGTGCATTTGCACCTGTTGCAGTCGTGCCTGGTTCTTAGATTTGACTTGATGCAAATGAAAACTGACAGCAATCATGACTGGAGAATTATTGTGAGAGATTATGTTTACCGCCTCCTTTAATTCAGTGCTCCACAAAGTAACACATTTAAGGTCAAAATGGCAGGGTCTTTAATTGAAGGAAAACATTGTTGAGAACAATAAAGGCTGCTCAAACACAGTAACTTAGAGCTGAGAGCTTTTTCAGCGGCTTGGCTCCCTTTCAGAGACTCACTCAAAAATCTACAGTAGGGTTAATGTAGTGTGTTTTGCTGCTGTGGCTGGAGAAGCATCCATAATGTGCTTCTCACCTGTTTGAAGTGCCTCATGTGCTGGAGTGAGGCTCAGCCCAACAGTGGGATTTCTAAACACACTCACACACGCACACACACACACACACACACACACACACACACACACACACACACACACACACGCAACAGACGGTTTCTTGTGTCCTCCGGAGAATCCTTTCTAGCGCTGTCCTGAGCTGGCTGCGACCCAGATGTGGTTTGGCTCCAGATGTTCCTGCGAGCATCATTAGCTGATGATTTAATTAACCGTTGGCTTGTTTGTGCGAAGATGTCCACAAATTAAGCGGCAGTTTCTTTTGATGCTGCTCGGGCCAACACTTACGTCACACAGGCCTTTGAAGTTGCAAATGACCTGCAAAATAGGGCTTGTGCCATCATGTAATGCACATTTACAAGGTCTGCTTTTTCAACAAAACCATCAATTTAACCCGTATGAGCACAAACACGCTTTGAATTATTAATGGACAAGCAGCAATGTATTTCTGAATGCCTTTTGGTTTGGCTTGTTTTTACCTTTCATTAACACAGATTAACCTTTTTTCAGCAACTATTATTTGGAAAGTTTGAGATTGACCAATTGCTATTTGTCTTATTATTCTTGCAGTGGCTTTCTGATTACATGTAGTGTGTGTGTGTTTGTGTGTGTCTTTCCCCCCTCAGTTTTGGAGAAGAGTGAGTTCAAAGACGAGTCACAGTTCTTCCGTTTCTATGCGGACGAGGAAATGGAGGGAACCAGTTCAAAGAGCAAGCAGCTCCAGCGCAATGACTTCAAACTCATTGAAAACATCTTGGTCAAGTCCCTGGTGGTGAGCTGGAACACCGGCACACACTTAAACACACGCATTTCCACATTGTCTCACACAAATAACGGTTACACAGATACTCACGTCTTAGATTTTTTTCCCCTTGGAGAAAAAAGTTCTAATAATAAAGAGAGCATTGAAGTGTTTGCCTGAAGCATGCACACTGAACATTCACTTCATCGTGATACTACCAGCATTATCCAAAAAACAACAAAAACAGAACAAATGACTGTTCAGAGTGAGAAACAATAGATCAGTGTGGATGGATGCAAAATGTGTGTGTGTTACATGTGTGTGTACACAGCAATTATATAACAGGACTGTATTGTATAGCTAATTGAACTGACAGCCTCCAGTTTGTTTAGACCTGTGTAACATCCCTACACACTCCCACCTGTCCTCATGGGAGTGGGGGCTGCTTCAATGACAATAAACACTTTTTTGAATTAGCTCTGATCAGCATATATCTTCATTTGGACTGTGTACATATGGATTGAAGTTCCTTTTGTGTTGCTGCTGAGACAAGAGATCAAACTATGAGCGGTGACGGGGGCTGAGTGTTGCAGTCAAATTTACTGGACACTCAAAAGATGTTTGGAAACATTTAATTTTCATGCACAGACATGAAACAGGGCTTAGTGAGTGGTAGTGTGCCCACTTTGGATTCCCCCCCATTTTCTAGGACTTCTGACCTTTCCAGTCATGGATCCTAATATTATTTTCCCAACAGGCTACTAAATTCCCTTATCTGCTAACACAGAAGCTAATTAGAATTAGCAGAATCTCAGTTTTTCCTTCTCATTAATGTTCTCTTTTACTACATTCCTTCTTCTATTTTATCCTTGGTGACACATTGACATTTAACAATCCTCATTCATGACATGAGACAACAGGTGTCGGTGAGAATAGAGTGAAGAGGAGAAACCCCCAGGAGGGACACACATCAGGAGTGAGATGTTTAAGCACTGCCTACCTTGTCTTCAGTGAAATTGGTTGAAGCAGCTGCTGCAACCAAAACTGCAAAGTAGTGGGAACATTCCTGAGGTTTCTAAAACGTTCAGATTTTTTTTAAAGCAGCTTCCATGATGAGACTTTCCAGACAAACCACTGATTCATGTAATGTATACTGTACATGTCGAATGGTAGTTGTGTAGACATTCCAGCCTATATTTAGGTCAGATACAAGATAGTAGTTTCAGTAATGGAAAGAATAGAGAGAGTCTCTGGTCACCGTATAAAAGCTCCTAAAAATTTCTGTCCTACCAGGTCATCATCAGCAGACATCATGGGCTCAGTGGAATCTTCTGTTGTAATTACTTTATCTACAGTAAATGCAGCAAGATGGTTTGAATGTCCTGTTGTCATTAGAATTGGTCATATAGCATAATATTCTTTTCTTTGTGAAAATTGAATATAACTGTTATATTTATTTGCCTCATAGAATAAGGTCAGTGTACTCTGTTCTGGGTCTGGCTGACAGTAGTTTTAAGAGGCTCAAACAGAAAGTGAACTGTTTCGTTAAGTCCGTTGTCTTTAGGGAATCCTAGAAGCATCACTAGCATCCCCAGATAGCGTGCCTTCTTCTGAAGAAGGCACGCTATCTGGCCTTGCACAAAAAGTAGAAAAGGCATTTTTCCTTGATTAGCAGAACTAATCCTCCCTCTTGGCTATTATTGAAGTGAAGTGCAGGAACTCTTTATTTACCACAGCCATCTCCTCTGATGTAACAGCAGAGATCCCTATCTTATCAGGGCCATGCAGCAGGAAAAGATGGCCCCAGCAGCTTACCTAATGGAAGCTGGCTAATTTGTTTGGTGATGACAGCCTTTAACTGGGCCTCACCCCACTGGGGAGCCGAATACGAGACGCAGAGAGGCAAGACACCTGACATGCAGTGGAAATCACAAACTGCAAACCTTAAAGATTGAAACTACGATAATGTGTGGATAGTTTGGATATATTACCACCCAGAAAGAGCGGCACATATCACCTTTATAACCTCTGATTCCTCAGAAGAAATCCGATCTGAACAAGCTGCCTTTTACAGTAAGAGCATCCAGTTAATGCCTGATAAAGAGTCAGGCATATGAGATGTGCAAATTACACGATATTTACAGGGTGTGGAAAATGGTAACAGAGCATAATGAGGCCAACCAACTGAATCTGAATACATACTGTCTGACATGACAATTATTGTGCTACTTGCTGAAGACATGTAAGTGTAACAGTGCAGTGTAAATGTGGGACTAATTAGGTTTTTCTCTGCGCTAGATCCACCCCGAGGAAGAAGACTACGGCTTTGAGATCGAGGAGAAAAACAAGGCCATTGTGGTGAAATCTGTCACCAGGGGCTCACATGCTGAGGTAATGGTCAACACACACGCACACACTCTGTATCTCCTTCCCGCCCCAGGGCATTAGTTCCAGTAGGTAATGGCTGTCAACTGTTTTGACGGCTGCTGTCAGTCTGCCTCTGTTTCCCTCGGAAGGCCTTTGCTCTGATTGGCTGTGAAGCCATTAGCCATGCTTCCTCATACACCATTTTACTAATCCAGAGCAATTTAAATGCTGGTAAGGTTGTGTCAAAACATTTAAAATGTGCATGATTATTGAGTTTCATTTTAATAAAACATGTTGGACTGTTACTGTTGTGTTAAGAAGCATCCTGTAAAAAATGCAATTGTCACATCTGTGGCTACAGCAGTGACACACATTGTTTTTCAGCCTGACAAATAAAATCACAGTTAAAACTGGTGCTGATGGAAGGCTCTTTCCTTTCTTTTCCTATGACCTTGCCTTTATTTCATGCAAGCACCTCTCTGGTTAGACAGGTGACACACAACCAAAGTCTATGTATCGTTTAGACAATCTTTCCAGTATCTCCCTACTTGAAAACACAGGATGATGCCCCGTTCTTTGTGGAATCTTTTGTCTCCCCAGGTCCCGAGATAGCGATCCTTTTCATCAGTATTTTGAGTCTCTTGCTCTCACCACCATTTCGTTTTACCCCTGATTTCTCTTGTGTCCCTCTGGTTCAAGTGTCGTCATTACTTTCTTTTACTCATTGCACTTTTTCCCAAATTGCTCTTCTCCTCAGTCACTTCTACATAAGCTTTTATTTCTCCTCTGCCTGCTTCCACCATGGTAAAACCTCACTCTTCTGCTCCCTCTTGTCCCCCCCTGCTATTCATACCCCACATCCCCCAAGTCCCACAGTAACAGGATTGGTAGTTGTGACACAGCCCATGTGCCAGCACAGAGAATGAAGCTCAGCTGATTCCCATGGGGCTCTGAAAAGGGCTGGGAGACACACTCACACACACACACACACACACACACACACACACACACACACACACACACACACACACACACACACACACACACAAAGCTCTTTCACTATATGATACGTTTATAGAGATTCACGTGCAGACATGCACCCATGCTGTATGATCACACACACACACACACACACTCTCTCTCTCTCACACACACACCCTTCCACATTCAGATGCCTGTGGCTCCTCCCAGTCATTCCTGCCTCCATCCTGGGCCGTTGTCCAGTCGGGGCCTGGCTCAGCCAAAGCCACCACACCGGATCTGTGCCCAGGACACTGGACTCACACAGCGAACACACAGAGGCAACATTATTCTCACAACGTGACTGAAGATGTGCAGGAGCACTGCATTTAATGCCATGTAGTAAGCTGCTGGTGCTGTGTGTCTGTCATTTGCAGAGGGATTTTAGAAGCTGATATCAGACTGATAGATACCTTGCGAGCATGTTTATTTGTGCATTTTCTGCATACTTCCAAGCACTGACTGATCAGATTGTATTCAGGTCAAGGCAACATCTGATACCTCAAACCCCTGCTGGTCAAGGCCAAAAACAAGTGGCCACATTAAGGTTGAAATGTAAATAAAGTGCATCTCTGCAGATTGAAAGTACCCGTTCAATCTGTAAATGCATGCAAATGCAGCAGGCAGGAGACTAATCATATCTAGTAGCCAGTCTTGATATCTGTGTCCTCCATAGAAAGCCTGTTCATGTGTTGGAAAATACATGACAAGACCGAACAAACTGAAAATACTGAGCATTACTCACTGATTATCTGTTATGTTTTGGTTTGTTTTCTGTCATGCTCTTTGAAGGCACATACTGTGTATTAAACAGGTACTTGATTCTGGGTGATAACACACTAGCCAGTAAGGTAAAAACTTGAATCGTACTTCATCTGATGTAGCACACAGTTTAGGTCTTACTGTGACACTAAGGACCCCACCTGAAGCTCTTAATGTGCAAATGGGGGCTTAAGAAGGAGCTGAAACAAGCTGCAACCTAAAAATAACAGCTTTCTGTCTTCTGTCTTTCCGTCTGTCCTTCCAGATGGCCGGCCTGCAGGTGGGCAGGAAGATCCATACCATCAACGAGGACCTGCTGTTCCTCAGGCCCTTCTCAGAGGTGGAAACCATGATCAGCCAGGCCTTCTGCATACGGCGTTCGCTGCGGCTACTGGTTGCCACCAAGGCCAAAGAGTGAGGGAACATCCACACAAACACTCCCGCACACACATATGTACACACATAGCATGCAGTGGTCTGACTGGTCTTTTCTCATGCAGGATTGTGAAGATCCCTGACAACCCAGACAGCCTGTCTTTCAGACTCTGTGGCTCTGCCCCCCCTCATGTCCATGCTGTCAGGAAAGGTGAGTGACAGTCACAAGAAAGGATGTAGTACACAGTATAGTTTTAAAGGTAAAAGGACACCAACAGTTTGAAAGTGTAATGGAAAAGTAACCTGGTAAGTGGTTTAACAGTTCAGAGTTCTCAGGGAAACATAATTCAATTAGCATTTCTTGAATTCAGTTAGAAATGACTTATTTTGCTAATGACCCCGACACTGAACAGATTTGTAAGAATTTGACCTTGTTACAGTGGAATCAGTGCCAGTATAAAGGCTTTGAAAGTGTTTACAGTGACAAAAAGACAAATAATTCTGGCTGAATTCAAGGCAAAGATGAGGTAACTCTAGCCTCTAACCACCTGTTACATGCTGCTTTTAGTGAGCCTCTATTAGGGTTTTATGGCCACCCGTCAGCCAGACAGCCAGCGGTCAGAGTTCAAACCCCTAATATACCAAACTCTACTTTTAAAACACACACACATGTGCACACACACAAAGCTCTGTGATCACAAGTAAGAGTGCAGCAGGCTACTGCCCAGACAACCACACTTTTATTCTGCCTTCTCATTCCTCCTGCTCTGTCCTCACAACCCCCTAACCAGATGTTTGCACCACCTAGACTGACTTGAAGTAGGAAAATTAGAGATTTATGACAAGTTGAATGAGGGGTGAATCCAAATGTGTAAACCAGACAGGAGTCGGAGAGGACACACTAGAAAACAGCGAGGAGAGAACCTGAAATTGGTGCTTCAAGGGAATGTGATCCTCTGGATTTACTCTGCTTTATTATAGCAGGGGGACTTCTCCACTTTCTCTCCTGCTCAGTTCTCCCCACCCCTCTCCTTTCCCCTCCCTCTCCACCCTCCATTTGAATTCAGTGTTTTTTTTTGTTTTTTTCTCTTCCTAAATCAGTCCCCTGGTGTGATATCAATGCATGGGTCAAGTAGCCTGGAGTTAGGTAATTGCTGGCACCCTGGGAGGAAGTGATGCCAGCATTGATATTTTTAGCTTGGAGAGGAAGATGATGGAGGTGTTGATTGGATGTCCAGGCTGTAAAGCCATTAGTAGCTTGGGACAGCATGTTAAAGCACTGAATCAAGTAATCTTCAATTTTCCTGGAGGGACAAAGGGGGGCGAGGTTATGGACCAATATGGGAATTGAGTCCAGAACGAGATATGGATTCTTGGATTCGGGAGACATTTGTGCAGCACTTAATTAAATTCAAATCAGCTTTAGTTCAGTTCAAGTCAATTAAATTCAAAGGGCTGTATTGGCATGAAAGTATAGCATAGGAGTAGTAGTAGTAGTAGCATAGTGTAGTAGCAGTAGTGGTAGTAGTAGTTTTTCCCAATAGGCCAATGTGTTGTATACAGTTATACCACATTGTCACCTTTGACCTCTGATCCCATGTTGACACATTGCAGGCTGGGAGGCGGCGGCGGCGGGTCTTCAGCCCGGCCAGGTCATCTTGAAGGTCAACGGCAACAATGTCAACCGCAGCGACTACCAAGAGGTCCTGGAGCACTTCACTGCGCAGCACACACACCAGGATCCTCCTCAAGCGGTGAGAAAACAAACTCTCACTTTTCTTTGTCAGAGCAGGTTTTGTAGTCAAAAATTCCTTCCGAACAAGCCACATCACCTCATTCTGGACATGGTTTACAGTGAGTTTTTAAAGTCCTTGTATGGCTCTCACTGCGCCTGAGCACACCCCGAGCACTTTATTTAATGTACGAACTAAGTAAATGCCAAAAGGTAGCATGATTATCTTTGTGAATTTACCTTATTCATCAATGTGAAACAGCGCACTAAATTCACATTCTGACAGACCACAGAGCCTCAGTGACCCAGACATTCCTGCTCCTACACACTACATAAAGCAGCATAAACATTGGTTAGAAGCTAGAATTAGCCACAGCAACTTTGTGTTTGAAAACATATTTCACTGACGTAGCAACAGACTTTTTTTTTTTCTTTTAAATTTTCATCTCTGTATGATACCAAAGTGGTATTATACAATAAGTTTCTTCATTGGCATTCTTGGCTTCAACAGTGAGTGGCCCAGTGATCCCAAACCATAAATCGCTGGCTGTCACTTTGTTGCTGCAGGCCAAATGTAGTGAGAGTTGAACATTTTTCAGCTCAAGATACAATCCTGCAAACATAGTCCAAAGCTGCGGATACAGCTTGCCTCTGAGTTTTGTGCTCGGGTTGCATTCTGTTTCAAAGTAACAATGACAATGAGTTTTCTTTGTCAAATAGAGTCATAGCCGGATGCTTGTATTACACTCCATGCCACATGGCCGACGTTCAAAACAGCAAAAGCAATCGTTGTTTGTACATGTTTGACTCCAGGCAGGATTTTACAGGGCTAGTCAGACTAAGATGTCCTCCTTACTGTCTAAAGCACATTGTCTTGTTTCATTTTGCTATCCCTCTGGCAAATCCAGCTGAACAGCTTTATTTTGGACTTGTTCCAGTAAATGTTTTGCTGGTTTATTTAACAGCAGGATAAATTACCAGGATGTTGCTGATGTGGCTAACTGCACTGTTGGCTGTGCAGTCGGCGCTGATTGCCCTGTCAGGTGAAAAGTGTCCACAGGGCATTAAGAAATACTTCAGATTCTTCTCATCAAATTCCGTTTAAGTGCACTCACATCTTCAGCTTTGTTTGAAAAAAAGAAAAACACATACTTTGAGCAGAGCTAAAAATAACACATCGTTATACCTCTTGGTATTTATTTTTCCGCTCACTTCTCGCTCACTTCCTCCTTCGCTCACTTCCCCATTTTGATCCCTGTAATGATTTTGTACGCGTTGCAGCAATACTTAATATGTCACCTCACCTGCTGTCCCCCCAGTGTCAGTGGGTGTATCGTGCATTTGAGGATGTGGAAGAACTACAAAGGGACAGAGGTGCAGGGGAGAAGGAGGAGAGTCCTTTCAGGCCTTATCCAGTGGAAAATGGCTCTGACCACGAGGAGGAGAACGGCACCAATGGAACGGGTGAGGCACAATGTTTCACCCTCTGAAAGTGTCTTTCTTTTTCTAAATAACACTTTTTATGAATAAAGCTTTAATGAAATGAATTGATTGTGATTAAGGAGTTTAAAGGCTCAGCCCCGACTTGTGCAAGTGATCACCACAGTTCTCTCAGCTTTTATTTCCACCCGCAGCAGATGTAATGTTTCATTTGTGGCCGATCAGTCAGCAAAGTATTAGTGTTACTTGGGTGTGTCCTTTAATAGAAATTGTTGCTGTGGGCTTAATGTGTTTTTTTGAACTTTCTTTTTATCTTGTTGCTGCCAAAAGCATTCCATCAGAATGTTATATTCCACCTAGATTGCTATTTTTAGATGACCTCTGAACTGGGTCATGGTCACTATGTCAGTAAAACGTGGGTTCAGCAGTACAATGAGTGCACTGCGCTGTGTACCGTGGCTTGTGTGATTACTGAAGAGATTTATGATGTTACTATATGACTTTGTTTTGTTTCGCTTTGTTTGAACGTGCTAATAACATTTTAGGCCGTGACTTTACCTCCACTCGCTGGAAAATGTAGCTTTTAAATGCCATTCATCACATAAACAGAACTATCTCTGAATGCAAGTGCTCATACTGACTGCTGATAATTGTGCTCCACAGACCACCGGCTGGGCAGACTTTCTCTCTCTGATGAGCTGCCTCTGGTCAGCATGACGGTCGATAACGTCCATCTGGAGCATGGCGTAGTCTATGAATACGTGAGCACTGCTGGCATCAAGAGTCACGTCCTGGAGAAGATGGTGGAGCCCAAAGGCTGTTTTAGCCTCACTGCTAAGGTAGTTATGGGAGAATGAGGTCAAGTTTGATTATTTTAAGCTAATGAGTAAGATACTGAGAGGAGAACACACTGTATTTTCATTCTTTTATAAGCTAAATGTAATATAATGTTGCTTTTAATTTGTGTAACAGTTGTTAACATGGCTTACATGTTCTCAGCCTCCAGAATATGACATACAAAATGTTTCATTCAAGATCCCAACTTGGCTGTTTACCAGTTTGTGGCTCACAGACACTTATTCAACTTGTTCTATTATGACAGGATCCGAAAGAAGCAAAGGCTTTTTTGGCCTCACTGGTGGCTGTGGTTGTCACTTTAGAAACAAGCAATGTTTAGCTAGAACAAATGAACCTGCTGCTACCAGGAACTCTATTTTTACTCTGATTGGCATCAACTAAATCAAGTTTCTAAACTTTCACTGTCGGAATGATCTGTTCTTACCAATGTTTCTTGTTACTGCAGATCCTGGAGGCATTTTCTGGTGATGACAGCCTCTTTGTTCGTAACTGCAGCCAGCTCATCTCCCAGAGTGATCGAGTAGTTACCATGCCTCAGTACGAGTTCAGACAAATCTGTGACACCAAGCTGGAGAGTATCCGACGGCGTATCAGCAGTTATCAGCAGGTACAAAGACACACTTGTACACTGTCTTGTAGACAACCATGTGAATTGTCACACTCAGGAATGTCCCCTAGTTACTTATTAACTTGCCACAAAACATGTATTATCTTCTTCTTGTCAATATATTTCTTACTGGCTCTTATTTCCCAGATACATTAAATTACTGCCATTTTTTGATGCTTTCAGAACAGCTAAGAGAAGCTTTTTGGTGGGATGTGGATATAGATGGAACACTGCCTCTCTTGTGTTACGGTGTCTATTGACACTTACAAATGTACCACTTCATGGTGAAATACAGCTCATCTATATGCCCTTCTAAAACATGACATCTAATGAGAAATTTGGCAATAGCAGTTGGGCACAAGGTCTAGTCCTTGACCTTCAGTTTGTTTTCTATTTCTCCAGACAGCAAATGCTCTCTTAAACTAATGGGAAGTCTGTAATATATTTGAAGAAGATTGCTTTACATCATTAATCTTCATTTTGTCTGTCCCTATGTGTTGTATCACCATGTCATATTTCCTGCTGTAAATAATAGAGCTGTCAGTCATGCAGCTTGAGCTTTCACTAAACTACATCTGTGTCCTGCTCTCCTTTCTCACCCAGTTTGCCCTGGAGCTGAGGAACAAGGCGTGGCCCTCCTTCAGGCAGGCCGGCGTTCGCCCTCATCCACTGGGCTGTATGGACTTTGTTCCCACCAACTGCCACGTCAACTTCATGCAGGTCTCCTACCCCAAGAGCACTACCTCTGCTGGCAGGACTTTCAGCATCCGCTTTGGGCGCAAGAACTCCCTGTTTGGCCTGGATCCTGACCAAGGTAGAGGGGACACACTTGCACACACCTCTATCCAATAAGATTGGAACATTAGTACAATCTCAATCACATATCCACTGCTTAAACTAAGCTTTGCTGAGATCAATCCCCGTCTTATAAAAAAGCTTAACCCACTTAACACCAGCTTTGTGATCGTTTTGAATAATTACCCTCTGTGACCATTTAAATCCCAGCAGTACAGAGATGGGAACGGCAACCCCAGCCTCCCACATTAGCCATAGGGTCTCAGCAAGGATTCCCACAGTAAATTAGAAGAGTGGTTTGCCATTAAGACTCCATTAGCCCCGGGCCATACTCATGTTATTGACGTGAGAAGTGAATGAGTGATGTCAGCAAAGATGGTGCTTCAACCGCAGCTCAAGGAATGTGTGTCATTCACTCAGTGCTGCTGCTGCTGCTGCTGCTGCAGAGGTCAAATGTGGGAGAAAGAGAGAGAGGGAAAAGTGTCCAAGGAATGAAAGGGCAGAACATTAAGAAATCCTTGTCTATCCATAGACACAGAAAGAAGTATCTTCTCTTTGTCAGCTTGGCTGGACTTTGTTATGACATGAATTAGTCTTTCGGCTCGGCTGCTGAGCCCCCTCCACTCTCAGCAAAGATGAAAATGCAAGACAGCTGTCCAGACGGCAGACAGTTACCATTGCTTGCATTGTTACAGGCTGCCGCGTCCTCATCTTTCCTCTCAGCACCAGCTGCAAGTCAGACATCTGCCCTGCAGTTGGACTGACGTTCTGGTGCTTTTCGGCATGCGCTCGGCCTCCTCAACCAGCCACAGCCATGGAGATTATGTTTTCCCTGGTGACAGTCGCTAGTTTTTAGTGTTGCAGTCATTAACAGAGTTAAATCATGAGGCTTATTACTTGAGGTGATGCAAAATTCCTCTTCCAGCACTGTTCCCTGTATTTTCAAGGTATGAGTGGAATGTACATAAACTGAATAAGGGCTTCTCCATTTAAGCGTAATGTTTACTGTGCACTAATAGTACACACTCTGGGTTCAGTGCAAGCACTTAATCCGCCTGCAGTTTTGGGATGTTGCCGGTTATTGCAGCTTAGCTTGGCATTCAGCCCAAGCAAACAGTTTTGCATCCTGCTCTCACTGTGTGTATCAGTTGCATACATGCCCTTTAAGAAGTTGCTTTTCACCAAGCCTAAATGTAGAACAGCCAGGAGTGATACTTTCTAGGCTTTTGAACGTCCAGCATGGAAGTGAAGTCTGTTTCATTCACCCACTCCAAACATGCTGTTTATTCTCCTCTCCTGTAGCACAACTGAACCCCATGTCCCACACCCAGCACTGTGTAACCAGCATGGGAGCTCCTTCCTGGAACTGCTCTGGCCTGGAAGGGGACGAGTCAGATGACAGCGGTGAGCTGACTATGGATGGCGAGGGGTTGACAGACAGTCGGCGGGGCGGCCATGGGGAAGGCGGGTTGAGCTTCCTGCTCAAACAGGAAGACACGGAGACCCAGGACGCCTACATTTATTTGTACAGTCGCCTGGACGTTGCAGTGAGGGAGATGAGGCAGTATGTCGCTCAGATAGATGTGTAAGTGACCGTTCCATATGCATTTATATCCCTTTCATCTATCAAATGAAAGCTGTTTATTCATATCCATTCAGAAAATATTTTTAGTTCCAACATCGGGTGCTGTTATCAAATATTGGCATTCTGCTGGTGTTTTCATGCGAGTAGAGTATTTTTATAGCCTTCACAGTGACATTTAGAGATCTCTGCATAAGAAGCTCGGAGCTGTTCCTCACATCAGCCTGCTGAAGCTGTTCATCAGCCTCTCTTTGTCTGTCTGCCCTTTGCCTTGTTTAAAGCAGAGGATTTACAAAAGGAACATTCTTCAGGACCAAAATATTTATGGGCTGGGCCCAGTGCAGGAACAGGGAGTGAGGCCAGGATAACATCAAGAGAAAGACACTCATATTGTGTGTCTGTACCGAGGAAGGGGTGTGACAGTGTGGATGAATAGATGAATTGTGAAGGCATCTATGAGTGCATTCTAAATATAAGCATGATAGTGCCTTGACATTATTTGAAGGGTTTAATTCCAGCAGTGTATGCTTAATATCTCCAAAGCAATCATAGATTTTAAAGTATTTAAAATTGCTAGAGGTATACCATAAAAATATATATTGTACTCTAAGATAAAAATTGTAATGTTTCTTTAAATATGATTTCAAATCAAATTTTGGGAATAGTATCCTTTTATTTATTTCTTCATTTTTCCTTCAGTCTGCTGTCATCCATCACTGAACCCACACAACTCCAAGGGGAGGGTGGGGAGCCTATTGTTTACGAGCCAAGTCAGCCACCCTCTCTGGCCCCCTGCGAGGACGGCTGCGACCAGGACAAAGTGGAGCAAGGTGGCATCAAAAGAGTCTGCTTCAAGGTGACAGAGGAGGACCAGGAGGACTCAGGTCACGACACCATGAGCTACAGGGACTCCTACAGGTAATGGTTAAAGTCACACATAAATCTCTCAGCAGCTGCTCAAGTTGGTCTTAGAATGTAACCGCGTCATGAGCTCTCAGGTTTAGAAAATAGCACAATTAATTATTTATGTTGGGGAAGAATCTATATTTATCTGGTAGCAGATAAAAGACAAAAGGAGACATGGGACTCCCTTTTCTCACACCTGGATATCTGTGGACTTCTTTACTCCTTCTTTACTCTACAAACCCATAACACTGCTCATTTTCCCCCTTTGGAGGCTGGAATTCATTCCAGATGTTGGCATTTTAACTGAGATCCAGAGCTAAAAATGACTTCAAAATGTTTTGGTCAGATCTGGTTATGTCATTTGCTTGTTGTGAGTTCATTCGGATGTTTCTGTGTGTGTGTGTGTGTGTGTGTGTGTGTGTGTGTGTGTGTGAGAGAGAGAGAGAGAGAGAGAGAGAGAGAGAGAGAGAGAGAGAGAGAGAGAGAGAGAGAGAGAGAGAGAGAGAGAGAGAGAGAGAGAGAGAGAGAGAGAGAGAGAGAGTGATTGTGCATGGGCAGTGCTCCACTGAGCCCCACCCTCCACCACCCACTAAGATGTAGTTATTGGTTGTTGGTGTGGTGGGCTGGTGTGTAATAGAGCCAAATGTTTGGGGCGCGGCCTCCTCACCGACTCTGTCATTAAGGCCCCGGCCACGCCATGTGAAACGCAACTACCTCATTGCAATAAAATGTTAAGGAAAATGTAGGCTGTAGTGTGTGTGGTGCACTCACACACACACACACACACAGCATGAGGTGCTTACTCACGTTTTTGAACCCACCCCCCGAAAGCAAAAAAAAAAAAAAAAATTACTCAGTTCAAGGTGGCATTATAAGGCACCATGAACGTGGATGAATCATCCCACTTGTGAAATTTTGGATGTGATGAAAAGCGCCACTGTGTTTCAGAGGTGGGTGGTGAATCCTTTCTTTTTTTCTTGCTGAGAGAATCAGACATTAAAGCCGGAGGTGGTGACAGACCACGGCAGAGCTCAACAGTCGGAGGTCATTGGCAGAGTACAACTTGTGAGGAACATGATGTGAGAACAAGGACAGAAGAGACTGATTCTACATGCAGAGAGACAGACAGAGAGACACAGGGCTCCAAGACAAAAAAGCTGAGGAGAGTATGTGTGAAGAAATCATTCAAGTAGTGTTCGTTCTAAACTGAGGTACATTTTGTCATAAATCTTTGGCCCTCTCCTGTGTACCCGTGTGTGTATGTGTGAGAGAGGTTACACTTCGCTCCTGGCATTAGAATGCACCTCAAGTGACAACCTGTGATTGAACTTTCCTCACTGCTTAACATTAAAGATAGTCCTCTTCATCACTTCTGCTTCCTTAAACGAGAGTCGACACAAAATCCTTCCAAAACACACATTGTTTCTTAGCTTCCTTTGGCAGACCAGCGCCAGATGTTACAGTTATTGACAGTAACATTAATATATAGACCTAATGAACCCTGCAGCTTGA